>NW_017670802.1:355555-446645 GCF_001879085.1 Nicotiana attenuata
AACAGCAGTCACTGATTAACCTAAAAGAAGTACTAAACATATTAAAACTGAAACACACAAGATTGATTGAAGCTGATCAAAGATAATAGACTAATAGGCAAATTATTGGATTAACAAATCGACGACGACTGTTAACTACACCAACAGAGGCATAACTCAAGTCACAAACAGGCACTCCCTAATCGACATGAACACCGGGTGGAACTAACAAATCAAAAACAGAATTAAAACAGATGAAGGATCAAAACAAAACAAGGCATTTGACATGGGCACAACAAACAAGAGAATTAGGCTATACAATTAACGGTTATGCGATTTCAAAACTAGTAATTACAGGCCTGATGTAAAACCTAAACACACTAACTAACCTAATCTTAACAAAAAATCAAACACCAAAGAAAGAGGACTCATCTGTGTAACTCCCAAAGTCACATGACTCTTCAGATTTGTAATTCAACTATTTCTGGTGCGATTTGAATGCTAATGCCAACAAATTCCTCATGAGGGTGGTGAAAATGTCACGTGGTACCAATTTGGTGGGGTTTGGAGCATTTAGGGTTTTGGCCGAATTTTTGATCGGATATTTGAGCGATTCCGGCCATATTCGAGACACATGGCTATGGGGGTTGGGTAGGGAAGATCAAGGCGGTCCCATGGTGTTAATTTGGGACCGTTTGGCATAACTTGCGACTTGGCCGGAAAATTTCGAATGGATATTCGACGGGTTCTGGTAAGATTTGGAGGCAACGGATAGTGGATTTGAGTAGAGGAAGAAAAGGGGAATCTGGGGTGTAAATTTGGTGGTCATCGGAGCATCGCCGCCGCCGGCGGCGATTTCCGGCCGGCGGCGGACGGTGGTGGGACGGTGGGGTACGGTGGTTTAAGGCGGAGTTAAGGTTTTGTACGAGGAAGAAAGGTTTGGTCTCAAAATTTCTGAGTAATTCGGACAGTTTTATGTAAAATTTGAGATTAAGTCTAGGCCGTTGGATATGGGGAAATGAACGGTGGTGATTAAACGACGTCAAACGACGTCGTTTTGTTATGGGAGGGACTGGACCGGGTGGGGTATTGGGCTGGCTTGGGCTGGGGTATTTTTTGCTTGGGGCTTCCTGATTTTAGCCCAAATATGGTCTTTACTTAAGACCATTTTTAATATTTCTCCTTTTTTTCTTTTCCCCTTTTTTTTATATTTTTCTTTTGTATTTATTTATTTTTTGATTTATAAAATGCCTAAACAAAGCAAAGACCTAATTAAGCTATTTTAATTCCTAAAATTTGCTTGTAACTCTATTCGACACCAATGCAAAAACTAGTAAGCAAAAGACTATTTTCTTGCAATTTCTTTGTATTTTATTCTATGACTAATTAATACTAAAATTGTGAAATTAAATCCCTAAATGCTAATGCATATTTTTGGTATTTTTTATGGATTAAATGCATAAAATAAATGCAACAATTACCAAAGAATGCCACAAAACTCACACAAAATTATAAAATATTAGCAAAATTATTTTGCTTGAAATTTGGGAATTACTGCTTAAGGCAAAAATCACATGCTCACAATGGATAAATATGAGGTATTCAGTCGATCATGTGTATACTAAGATGTGTAAGCTTTTTGATAAGGATCTCTAAGGCAAGAATGCCTATCCACTCTTATGGTAAAAAGGAATAAGAGAATCGGAATGTAGAAACAAGTTTCAGCAAATAAAAGAAGCAAGGTGAAGAAGGGTACGAGGTACCGAGTTAGTGAAGATGATCATTATTTACAATTCAAGAAGAGATATAAAAGCCTTTTGAGTTACCTTCAACAATATCAGAGGTATGTGAAATTGACCACACCCATCTCATTTATGCCCTATGGGGGCTAACAGAAGTAGTATAAGAAAAGGATGGATATCAGGATCCGGCTGGGGTTAGAATGACCCAAAATGGTGGATGAATTGTTTGAGTTAGTTGACATTTCTGAAGAATATTGTAAATATGCTAATAGTTCTCCTTGTGATACACCCAGATGGTGCACTCTAAAATAGTACAGCTAGATATGAGTATTACAAAGATAGGCACTGGAAGCCTTGAAGGGATAAATATTACCTTAATATGGCTCCCGTCCCTAGTAGAGAAAGAATGTTAGGCAACCCGAAGAGCCAGTAGATGGAGCAAGGGAGCTAAAAGCAAAAAAAGAAAATGTCTTGTTGAAGTTTTCAAAATGAAGTGATAGACACAAATGTTAGAAGGAAATGAGAAGAGAGTTAATGAAGCATTATAAGTAAGATATGATGCATGGATGACAACGGTAGATTTAAAAGAAAAAGACAGTATTACATAGTATATAGCCAAGTGAAGGAAAAGACAAGAGGAGCCAGGCCTTGAGACAACAAAAGAGTATAGGCCATAAAGTCATATCCTCATTTCGAGAAATAAGTTCGTGACTCCAATGCGACTACCAGAAGGGAGAGTTAAACCCTAGAGTAATAGAAATCAGTATGGGCTGGTGAACAAGATAAACTAAACATGAATTAAGGGTTGAATGATTTGATAATGGTCGACATCATGAGTATTTCAGATTTCGTTCCGGCGATAATAGAATGGACAACAGAAGAAGATTCATCAGAAATTTAGAGAATGGTCATTCAGGAAGACGTTTCCCTAAAGCAAGCAATGTGAGCGAAGTTCAGCTTAAGGGACTGTATGTGCCAGTTATACTAAGTGTCACCCTCGCGAGTAAGGAAATTTATTATCCTTGGTACAAAAGGATTATGGCGAGGCGAGTAAGGGTTATCGATGATGTGAAAAGATGCCAAAGATGAAGAGGTAAAACATCTCTACGTAGATCATCGTAGCACTAAATCATAGTACTCCCCAAAAAGGGGGGAATATGGAGTAATGTGGCATTAAGTCACAATTAAGTGGTTCTAGTAACTATGGAATAGTAAAGGAAGAATGCGATAAAAATGAGAAAGTGATGAGTTTACACTTATTCAAATCCTATAGATATGCTACGATTCTAGAATATTATGCAAACACGACGTCAAAGAGAGGAAGTAATGTTATTAAAAAAATAAGGAGCCAGTGCGAGAGGTAAGTTAAGACAAAGGAAATAACCCGATTTCGCGGAATATTGATATGAGAATGGGCCAACGAGTAGTTAGTAGTTGATTCGTGAAGAGCCTAGTAATGGCTAGATAAGAGGATACAAACAAATCAACAGATCGTGCAAGATAAACACAGTGAACCCCAACATGGGGAATTCAATATCGCAGATATGACATCGTGATCCTTGAGAAATATTCAGATAGGAGTTGGGATAGTTAAAGGTGTCACATAAGTGTTGTCGAAATAAAAGAGAATGCTACTGAGAAGACAGTCAAAATATCAAGTTCAGAAGCAACCCTACAAGCACATGAGCGTAAACTACGGATAATTATAGGCGAGGAAGGACATCAAAAATTCCGTCGAGTATTCAGTGTAATAAGCTCGCAGCTTTACAAGATTCAGAAGATCCTTCCTAAGTACTACAATGAAAGACTAGCTGAGGAAATAAAGGAAGAAGGCTTCAACCTATGCATAGTAACTTGAAGAAGCAATGGTCTTGTATGAACAGTCTCATAACAACATTGTATGTACTCCATAAGAAAGTGGCACCTATCGTGGGTATGAACGGGAAGAAGAAAAAAAATCAAAAGGTGATATTCAAGATCATATGGGTTGTATGGAGTTCCAATATGTGTGGAAACTAAGATAAGCTCAGTATGCACGCAACAAGGGGGCAGAAAAACCAGGAAAAGTAATTGCTTGCATTTAAAGAAAGTTGAGAAGGAAAGAAAGGAATTATTTGATCAATGATCCAGAGTTAGTTACGTTATGAATGCACTTAAGGTTTATCCATGCAGCATATATATTGACATTCATACAGCCGTAGAAGACTCCGGTATAAGCTAAAAGGAATTAAGTCCAAGTCATAGACAAAGGATTGAATTGTTAGAAGATTGTATCATGAATATTCCATAGTGACCATGGAAGGCTAAAGTAATAACTAATACCATGAGCTGCAGCTCGGAAGATAGCTTAAGCTTACATAAAGGTTGATCAGAGGGAAGAGGAAACTAAAGAGTTACATCAACTAATTAAATCAAGAGTCTGATTATTGGACCCAGAAAATAATAGAAATCGTGATTGAGAACATTGCAGAATCACTCTTAATATCAGAGTACAAGAGAGATAGTACAACAACCATATTCTATAACGGCTCTACGATAAAGCCAGTTAGAAAAGTACCAGCCTCATAAGAAGTCAGTATGAAGCTCCCACCGTATTGTATATGCACCAGAGGTGCAAGTATTATAATAGAGCTTCAAGTTGTGGATGTGAATTATACCTATGTGGAAGGGAGGTCATGAAAGAGATAAAAGATGTGATGCAAAAGTTTAAGATAAGTAAGGTAAAGGTGGACAACGTACGAGATACTCAAATGCAGAAGGTTGTGAATAGTCCTTACTTTGGATGGCAGGCTAGAAGTACGGGGATCAATATCCAAGAATGATAGCGGCATCGTCAGTGGCATGTCTTCCAGCCTATGGTTTCTAGGTATCGAGAAGCCTGATTAAGAGAGTAAAGAAGAGTTAGAGACGATGTGATGTCTCACTTGATGTTCTAGAATGACATAAGGAAATCTATGATGCACGCAAGTTGAAAGGTTGCGAGTAATATAAATAGAGATGTGTAGGTCGCAAACTATTGTATGATAGAACGACAAGGTTTTAGAAAGATAAGAGTAAGGATAAGAAAGGGCAAGTGAGAAGGTGACGAAAATGGGTAAGTTCTCGGGATTAAGCCCATGGAAACAAGAGAGCTGATGGTTTCTCTAAGTTATAGAAAGTTCAATATAGCCTGAATGAACTCAAAGGAGTCTAAGACTAATAGCATTTAGAAGAGATGGAATGCTGCCCTAGTAGTAGAATGGGGGTGTAATTGTGATAGATGAAGAATGACGTTTGGGCCTTCGATTGAGTAATGATTTGAAAAAAGAGAGGGGGATTTCATGAATTGTACGGGATTAAAATACCCACATAAGGTGAATCATATTGGGATGCTATAAAATACGGTTATGGAAGTATAGTATCGCCCCTGGGTGTTTCAGTCTAATTACTCCAGATGTCCCAGATGAGACATGAGCCCTAGCGGCAGTGTTACATAAAAGGTCAAATTATCAATGGTAGATTATAGAACAATGTTGAGGCGAATCAAAAATGGGTGGATAAGAGTTACAAAGTATGAGATGAGAGTAGGCCATCATTCTTAAGATGAACAGTAATGAGGAAGCATTAAAGGACTTAGACTTATACATATATGATAAGCAGCGAAAGAGTAACCTGGAGTTTGGTAGCAGGCCTCAGTAACGATAAATCGAAGTAAGAGTTATGGTATAGTATGACCTACCTAGATGCAGTAAAGTCGTACGGATGGATAACCGGGTCTATGAAACAAGATATAGCAATATTCATAAGTTTAACAAAGTACCGAGCGAAGAACTTCAGTATACCTATAGATACCCACTGTCAAGCTCTGTATATGTTTGCAAAGTAAGGCTTAGAGATTGGCTAACAGCTGGAGGGAAGAGTCGCATAGGCGCACATATAAGGAAAAAGTCGTACAGGCTGCATGACAGAAGGTAGCGAGAGTTATGAGATTGGAAGAATTCCGACCACAGGCTGTGGTGTAGGAAAGAGACCTACAGGTGGGAATACCCTGGACTTTGGATTTATTCACAGAACAACTGCCTAGATGTCAAGTAGAGTACTAAAGTATTCGCAAAGACTATAAGTTATGATAATGATAAGTGCATTAGTCAACATTCGAGGACGAATGTTCCAAATGGGGGAATGATGTTACACTCCATATTTTCGTACGTGAAAGTATGCCATAAATAAATTGATGAAAGCTCGGAAATGAGATTATTTTGGGATTATAAGTATTAGGTTATTTCAAACAAGTGATAAGTAAATTCGTGAAGGTGAGAGGGTAAGCAAATCGAAGAAGATGAGTTTCATCGAAGTTTGACAAGTTGGGATAAAATACGATCCAAGCTATAATACCCCATATTTATGGACTAATGCCATACAAGGTACAACATGACCAAGATAATAAGATGTATAAAGTGTGTTAAAAGGGAGTAGTATTTTAAGTAATTTGAGATAATTTTTAATTGTGTGGGTAATTGGTTAATTATTGGTTAATGGGAGATTAACAAGTTAATCAAGAGATTAGTGTATAATTAATGATAATCTTGGATAAGGTTAATAAGGACCAACGTGGCAGCCAAGGGAATTATGTAAATGTGACTCTTTGGCTAAGGGCTAGGTGTCATATTTAGGGGCGTTATTGGCTAAGTCATCCCCTAAAGTGGGGCCCACTCAAATAAGATAAAGTTCAATCTCCCTAATTAATTAAAGGGAGATGGGTTAAGAGATTCAATAATGGTAATGGATGGGATTCTCAATAATCTCATATGAAGCCTTATAACGCTACGGCAACGGGATTTTGCGATTCTAAGGGAGTACGGTGCAATCTTTCTCAAGAATATCATACAGATTTTCCCTACTTCGATTCGCTGTGACGTGTTTTGTCACAATCGACGTGTGTTAGAGGGATTTTCAAGAGAATCGGCTCAGGTATGTTAAGGCTATCCCTTCTTTCCTTTTGGCATGATCCATACGATACAAACGAAATGAGCAAATGCACAACTTCCATAAATGACTCTATTCATATAAATACTAGAGATGCTTATGTTCTTGATTCCCCATGTGTCATATTATTCTATCATCTTTTCATGTGTCTCATAAAATACGTAAGTTGATAAAGTTTATTTCATGATATTAATCAGAGGCATAATGGTCTTATGACGTTCTGAAAGATTTTATTGACATACTTCTCATGCATTGCATTCATTTACATTGACCCATGACCAGATAGCGTTATATATATGTGGGTTATGGGAAAAGGTTACGGCGTTATATACGCACCACCACCTGATCAGTTGGTATACGTTGATGATTTGCCCACAGTGGCCAAGATGATATGATGGGATGCCCTTAGAGGCTTGATGATGTTATGAACGCATATACCCATGCATGGTATGACATTTATACGCATATGCATGATATTATAATATTAAATGATTCACAAAGCTATTCAGATATACATGTTGAGTCTTTTACTCCATGTTTCTCTCATGTCTATTGTTTACTGATTTTCATTCCTTACATACTCGGTACATTATTTGTACTGACGTCCCTTTTGCCTGGGGATGCTGCATTTCTTGCCCACAGGTCCCGATAGACAGGTCGAGAGTCCTCCAAGTAGGCTATCAGATCAGCGGAAGATGTTGGTGCGCTCCATTTGCTCCGAAGTTTCTTATTTGGTCAGTATGATTTGGACGTGTATTGTTTAGTATGGCGGGGCCTTGTCCCGACCTTTACGGTATTTATCTACTCTTAGAGGCTTGTAGACATATGTCATGTACGTAAAAGATTGTATGGCCTTGTCGGCCAATGTTTAGTGTACGAGTGATTATTTTGGTCTTATAGGCCTGTATGTCTTATATATAAGATGGTATTACATGTTTTATTCTAGTTATCCTACGGCGGTCTTTCCGTCTCATTCACCTATGATAGCATGATATAAAAAGATACGTTATGTTGGTACTCGGCTGAGTAAGGTACCGGGTGCTCGTCGCGGCCCATCGATTTGGGTCGTGACATGTGGGCACTAGGATAAGCCAAGTATTCAGCAACAAGTGGCAGAACGACCAAGAAAAGTAATTGCTTACTTTTAACAAAAGCAGAGAAGGCACAAAAGGAATTATTCGATCTATGACCCAGAGTTAGTTACATTATGAACGCACTTAAGATTTGGAGTGATCCATGCAGCATATATGTTGACAATGATACAGCTATAGGAGACTCCAGCATAATTTAAAAGAAATAATTGAGTCCCGGTCACAGACAAAAGCTTGGATTGCTAGAAGGTTATATCATGGATGTTCCATAGCGTCCACGAGGGGATAAAGTAATAACTAATACCCTGAACTGCATATCGGAAGATAGCTTAAGCCTACTTAAAGGCTGATAAAGAAGAGGAAACTAAAGTGTTACATCAGCTAAGTAAATCAGGAGTCGGATTATTAGATCCAAATAATTATAGAAATCCTGATTCAGAACATTGCAGAATCACTATTAATATCAAAGGTACAAGAGAGATAGTAAAGCAGCCATATTCTATAATAGCTCTACGATAAATCCAGTTAGAAGAGTACCAACCTCATAAGAAATCAGTATGAAGCTCCCGCCGGATTGTATATGCACTAGAGGTGCAAGTTTATAGTAAAGCTTCAAGTTGTGGATGTGAATTCTACCTATGTGGAAGGGAGGTTATGAAAGAGACAGAAGATACGATACGAGACTTAAAGGTAAGTAAGGTGAATGTGAAGAAATGCTCAAGTGCAGAAGGTTGTGAATAGTCCATACTTCAGATAGAGGGCTAGAAGCGCTATGATTCAGTATCCAAAAATGAGAGTGGTGTCATCAGTATCATATCTTCCACCCCATTGTTTCTAGGTACCGAGAGGTCTAGTTAAGAGACTAAAGAAGAGTTAGAGATGGTGTGAGTCTGCTTGAGGTTCCAGAATAACATAAGGAAATCTGTGGTGCTATCAAGTTAAAGGAAGGTTGCGAGTAGTATAAATAGATATGTGTAAGTTGCAAGCTAAAGTATGGTAGAGCGACAAGGTTTTAGGTAGACGGGAGTAAGGATAAGAAAATGTAAGTGAGAAAGTGACGATAATAGATAAGTCCTTGAAATTAAATCCATTAAAACAGCAAAGCTGATGGTTTATGTAAGTTATAAAAAGCTCAATACAGCCTAAATGAATCGTAAGAGTTTAAGACAAGTAGTATTTAGAAAAGAGGGAATGCTACCCTGGTAGTAGAATAAGGGTGTAATTGTGATAAATGATAAGAGGCTGACATTTATGCCTTCGATTGAGTAATGATTCAAAGAGAAGTCATTTCATGAATTGCATGGGATTAGAATACCCCCATAAGATGAATCACGTTGGGATGCTATGAAATATGGTTATTGAAGTTTAGTATCATTCCTAGGTGGATCAGGCAAATAACTGCAGATTTTCCCGATGAGACATGAGCCCTGGTGAAATGTGTTACATAAGAGGTTTCAAGTTATCAGTGGTAGATTATAGATCAAAATTAAGGTGAATCAACAATAGATGGATAAAAGTTACAAAGTATGAGATGATATTAGGCTGTCATTCTTAAGATGAACAGTAATGAGGAAGCATTAAAGGGCTTAGATTTATACATATATGATAAAAAACGACAGAGTAACCTAGAGTTGGGTAGCAGACCTCGGTAATAATAAACGGAAGTAAGTGTTATGGTATAGTCTAACCTACCTAGTTGTAGTAAAGACATAAAAATAGATAACTGAGGTTATGAAACAAGATATAGCAATAGTCGTAAGTTCGACAAAGTACCGCTTCAGTACACCTATATATACCGGGAAAAACAACTCGTCATAGTTTTGTATATGTTCCCAAAGTGAGGCCTAGAGATTGGCTAAAAACTGGAGGAAAAAGGGCAGAAGAGTCGCATAGGCGCACATACAAGGACAAAGGCGTACAGGCTGCATGACAGAAGGTCACAACAATTGCGAGATTGGAAGAATTCCGACCACAGGTCATGGTATGAGAAAGAGGCCTAAAGGGGGAAATGCCCTGGCCTTCAGATATATTCACAAAACAGTTGCCTAGATGGAAAGGACAGTATTAAAATATTTGTAACAACTATGGGTTATGAGATTGATAAGCGATCATCCAACATTCGAGGACGAATGTTCCAAAAGGGGGAATGATGTTACACCCTATGTTTTCATACGTAAGAGTACGTTGTAAGTCAATTAATGTAAGCTCAGAAATGAAATCATCTTTGAAAACTTTACAAAGTTAGTTAATTATGTTAATGTGGAGGTTACAAATATTTAAGATCATGAATACCAAGTACAGAGGGTTTTAAGGCTTAGAAGCTAAACGAATTGAAGAAAATAAGTCTCGTCGAAAGTCGACAAGTTAGAATGTTATAACATGTACTTTTGGGGTGAGACTAGGGTGCTTAACATTATAAGAAGATTATTTATGAGTTATTTTAGTCGTATGATAGTCGTGTGTTATGTTTTGAAGTCAAGCGAGTTGTGGAACAAAAGTTGGAAAAGGTCATCACAGTTCCATTCATAAATGTGTTGAAACTTAGGTCAAATGTAGCTAAGCTTTTCTCCCAATATACTTAGAATTTTGGGATGATCTACCTACCAAATGAAGATCTACGAGTCTAGTTTCTAAAGCATTTAACCATTCATCAATACGACATCGGAGTAGAGAGATATTCCCATTTTTGCAAGACTGCACAATCAGCTCCCATGGGACCCACAAAGTCGGTGTAAAACTTCAGCTTGTATTTAAGTCAATTATATGTCGTTTTAACTCATTTTTCTCGTCCAAAATAGTTCCTCAACCCTCCTAAATGCTCTCCAAGGGTTCTTCCATGATTCTAGGGTGAAAACCTAAGATAAAAATATGAATCCAACGCTAGAAGTCCCCTGGTGCTTGCTAGATCGTAGTTCTTCATCTTGTGGCTATTTTAGAGGGTTCTTCAAAGGTAATTTACCTCATATTTCGTGTTGTTCCTTATTATTAAGCTAATAATAAGTCCCTCCTTCATATATATTAGAGTTTCAAGGCGAAATACAAGTGTTTACACACCAACTTGAACACAAAAGTTAATTCAAGAAGAGAATACAACTCCTATAGTGTTGTGGTATGATTGAGGGTTATTGTGAGCTACACCAGCTGGGGATTTCAAGTTTTATCTACTGCCTAAGGTAAGTAAATCATGTTCTGGTTGTGCTTAAGGTTAATCATGTGTTGGTGGAGTTGTTTGAGTGAAAATCTACAAGATAGTAATTGACATGGCATAAAAAATCGTTATCTTTTTCTGTGGGCTGTGTTGAGGCTATATATATGGTTTGTTGTGGCTTGAATTTTTTACCAACATTAAAGACTAAATTTTTTCTTTTGATTCTTATTGGAGGCTTGATGATTGTTTGGATGACGTATTATCGGTTGGGTCAATAGTCATATGTGCATATTGGGATCATCTCTTGTACACATGCATACACCTATACACGGTTATTTCTCTGTCCATGTGCATACATATGCTTATCTCTCCTTCATATGTATACATCCCTGCATATGACTCTCCTATATGGATATAGGTTATGGAACGAGGTTTCTGCCGTGCTGATTATGGTATTGATACTGATAAGGCACGAGGTCTTTGTTGAGCAGAGATGGTGATATAGTTATTGATTTGGCACGAGGTTTTTGTCGTGCACTAATTTTAATATTATTATGACACGAGGTATTTTTCATGCAGCGTGTGGATATGGATCTATTCCTCCTAGGGTCACCCTCTCATGTTTCTCTCTTAATGGCGTACATGCAGGTCGTGATAAACTGACGGGTTTCTGGTTGATTGTGATGTGGGATATAATGTGATGAGTTATTGGGCATAAAGGTGGAAGCTTGGCCACACAAGTAACCTTTTGTGCATATTTATGCATTTTACATGCTTTATACGTGCATATCATCTATATATGCCAGTTGAGGAATCTAATGTGACGTGTTATTGGGCATAAATGTGGAAGATTTGCTATTCAAGTGATTCTTTGTGCATATCCCTATATTTATATTTTTTATTCACGCATATCATTTACATATGCTAGTTGATGCATTTTACATATGTATGAGTCTTGTTAATGAGTTGTTGGATACTTGAAGAGTATCAGATTGATATAAAAAGAGACTTATTATCTTATATTAATATGTTGGATTCACGTAAAGTTTCATAAATACGGTACTAAGAAATGGATATGGAAGTGGATCATTATTATGTACAGACATTCTACATTCAAGTATGAGTGTTTAAGCACACATACTTGGTGCATGTCTCTTTTATATGTGGAGTTGGCGCAAGTCGTATTTGCTTGATCTGTTAAATGGCAAAGTTTTTTTTACAACCTTTACCCCATTTGCGTACCTTTACTATTGATATTCGTTATTCTGTATGCTTCTTTGTATTATATATGTTATTGAGCTGCACATGTTATATTATGTGAGTATCTTTTGACTTAAAAACCTCCTGAGTACATATGGTCGGTTGTACTTATACTACACTTTTGCATATTGCATGCAGATCTTGGAGCTGAGCTGCTGTAGATGACGAAGGATAGCATTTGAGTGTAACAGAAATCCGACTCAAGCTACCACTTTTTCATGGTAGTTTTATAATTCTTTTTATATAAATTTCAAACAGATATTGTATTTATTCTTCGTATCAGCTTTGTAGATCTAAATCTTAGTGGCTCATGACTTGTACTATTAGTCCTTGGGATAAATGTATGGATCTTCTGTCATTTTATTTGTTGATTATTAATAATTTCATTCGAGTTATGTTATTTTTTGTTTGACTTACCTAACATGTAGGGGTCAGATGCAATCACGACTAGATGGGATTTTGGATCGTGATAACTGCGTCTGACTAGGAAGAGAGCATTAGTTTATTGCCATTACAACTATGCTACAAGGAAGCTTGAGGGCTTGTTAATGCAGGCGACAAGAACCGATGAAGAGTGGAAAGCAATGCATTTTCTGGTAAGTGGAGATAGAGTGCCGACTATGGGGTCGGCTGAACCCAATAGCTTTTGACTCAAACTGTATTTGCCTTTAAAAACTAATTGAATACGTACAATTTATTAATGTAGAACCTAGTAACTTAAAAGCATTAGATCCTGAACACATAAACTTAAAATTTTAGTTATGTTTTTGGTCCCAAGCCCAAGGTAATTGTGTGTGTGTGTGGGGGGGGATGTGCCACGGTGAAACAAGGGAATGCAAGGCCAAATAAATCACTTTAAAAATAAAAAATAAACATGAACAATCATTAGGTTTAATTAGGTACCAATAGAAAGATAAGAACAATAATAGAACAATTGTAACTTATGAATTTGGATAAAAGAGTTAAAGCTTCTAATTTCCATTCTAAATTTAGACATTAGTTTCTTTTACAACAACAACAACCCATTAGAATCCCACAAGTGAGGTTTGGGGAGGGTAGTGTGTACGCAGACCTTACCCCTATCCCGAAGGGGTAGAGAGACACATTAGTTTCTTTTAATTTTTTTAAAAATAAAATATGTATAATTAGAGACTACACAAAAATGCTTATTAATTAAGCTTCTTATAATTAAAAATATTATGGCTAAAGAAACAATTATTTAACTCTTGAACTAGTAAAATTATGAAACAATTACGTCTCTTGTCACTTGGCCTAACAGCCCAACCGAAAAAGGCCCAGATTTGAAGCTCTTACCCGATTTGGCCCATGTTGTACATAACTTGAAAGAAACTTTTCAGCCTTTAGCCCATTATTAAAGACACACTTTTAGGGTTTTTATTATTTTCTTCTTTCTTCATTTCCAGCACACCAAATTCTCTCTCGCCGCCTCTCGCTTTTTTCTTTCTAACCCACATGGATCCCTATCCTCTCTTAACCTAGCCCCCGCTATTCCCCCTCCCCTACCCCCTACGCAGTTCTGCCATCAATGGCTCGAAGAAGGCTCGGGCTCCTACTCCGTCGTCCATGGTGGCAAGCAGAAGAATATTGAAGATTTATGAAAGAAAAATAAAAATACACACCATCTGAAAATAAATAGCTCTCAAACTTGATTTGCACAAAAAAATAACCACTAATTTTGGAAGATTTTTAAGTTTGAAATTCTGGTCATTATTATTATGACCTTGAAATCTCGAATCTGAAATTGGGTGTATCTTATCTGGATGTTGAATTCCAAATCGTTGGTGCAAAATTATTAACCTATTGACGAGTTGAATCATCCAATACCTTCTACTACAACTCGAGGCTTGAATAAAAAATCATAACTATGTAGCAGTTTGTATCAACACTGTATAATAGTGTATAATTGTGTATATGGATATACAAACACCTCTTATACACTATTATACATGTTAATACATTGTTTACAGTAAGTGTAGTGTTGGACATTCTATGTTTTCTAGTGGAAATATTGTATAAGTGGTTTTTATATACACTTATACAGTATTGTATAATTATGTATAAATATGTATATTTGTGTATAATGTTGTATAATTATATATTTTTTCAGTTTATAAGGATGTATATACATTGTCAGTGTATAAGAGGCCTCTACGGAAGTTTGATACTTCCTTCTCTTCTTCTTTTTCGTGTATGTGTTGTATGAAAAAGATCTTGTACGCGTGGAGGGATTCTACAATTCATTTATCAAGTTTTTATTTTTCTTTTATCCCGTTGGATTGCTTAAGCAATTGCACATAAAAGTGTGAACTTTTGCCTTCAGATAATATGTATTATTCAGGATTTTTGAGTTGCGTTGTGGCTGATTTGCATTTTTTAATCAAATGCTTAATAATCAAAGAAAATCAAGAGAATGAAAACAACTGGTTGTATAAAGAGGGAGCAATAACCGTAGTTGATTGTGTGAAATAAGTTATCTTTTGGGAATTAGCCTATTAGTTTTGGGCTGTACATTTGCAAAGTAGTATCCAGACTATTATGTTGCAATTCAGGTGTGTGAGTTGTACTTATGTAAAATTATTCCTAAAATTATCCTACAAATGGAATGGATAGAGTGCGGAAAAAAAACAAAAAAGAAGGTTCATATTATCGAAAAAAAAGGAAAAACAAAAAAAAAGAAAAAAGAAAAGGGCTAAACAAGTTTGTGTAACATTCTTAGCAATTAGCATTGGTAAAACACCACGACAACGACAAAAATAACATTTGACATATAAAAAAAATTCCTACATTTTTCCCTTGAATATTCAAAATCCAAAGTCATGTGAGGACCAGTACAAAACTATACCAGGATTTACTCTCTTTCAAAAAGTTGTTCCCCCTTTCGACCATCGAGCAGTCATTGTGAAATTTCATCGAACGGCTGGGCTACACATCTCTTCGGAGCTCTCTCCTTCACTGATACCATTCATAACCCCTCAACTGAAGCGCCAAATAAACCCTCCAAAACTCTATAAATAGTATTTTGGGGCAATTCTGTGGAGCTGAAGTGAAGAGCTATGGAGCTACAGAACACAGTAAAAGAAGCCCTAAATGCACTGTACCATCACCCAGACGATGCCGTCCGAATGCAAGCCGATCGATGGCTACAGGATTTTCAACGCACTATTGATGCTTGGCAGGTTTTGACACAACTTTCCCTAATAATTGTTGTTTCGATCTTTCTAAATTCAATCATATGGGCACTCATATTAAGCAAAGTGGGATTTGGGTTTTCCAGTTTTGAGTATGAGATGGCTGAGCTGATAAAAAAAATTCGATTTTTATTTAAGGGATAAGAACAAACCAAATTTTACTATCATTTCTGATCGACCTTAATAGAGGATTCATATAGCCGAATCCAACTAATCTGGGTTTGATGCATAGTTGATTGATTAGTTGATTTCTCGTTAGCTTGAGTTTTATTTGTATGGTTTTCAATTTGAATTATCAATAATTAGGTTTCTTTGGGTTGCTGCAAATGCTGTATATATTCAATAAGATACAGGAATTTAGAGTTCAATAAATTCTGGCTGGCACAGGAAATGTGAGGTGCATTTCCCAGCGGAGGCAAAAACCACTAGGTGATTCCTATCTTCCTAAGCCTTGGTGGACACATTTACCCGGTACCTATGCTGGCGGGAGATAACATGGTACCCGTTAGGATAGTCAAGGTGCCCGTAGGCTGACTCGGATGCCACCATCATCAGGAACAAAAGACGGAAATGGGAGGTGCAGTTCCAATGGTGATTGATGGTTTTTTAGGTGGGGTTATTGGTCTATAAGTAGTCCTTTTGAGCTCAACAGCATCTAAGCAAGCGCATATTCTTGTATATCAATGAGTTTCTGTGCGGCAATACTTTCATCTCTTATTAGGGTATTCAAATTGCAGTTTTTGGGCATACAAGGAGAATTGCATGTTCAATAGAAGGAGAACCTAGATACAGATTTAATCAGGGGAATTCATGCTTGCTTAAGAACTTATTTAAGAGTGTTTCAAGAGTACTTCAATGGTACTGAATTACTGTCATAATGATTGCAAATTTAATGGAATAATAAAGAAAGTGCAGGGCCATCATTGATATGCATGTGACACTCATCAATATGTCTGTATCACATGAGATGGCGTATTACAGGACAGTAAAAGTTGTCAGCAAATTATGTCCGAGTACTGCCACTTTCTTTCTTAGACAAATGGAGACCATCTGAGTCCAGTCCAATTCGCTTTATATTTGATTTAAGGAGCATAAATGCAACAACTTATAAGTATCTATCTCTGACTGCTGACTTAAATGTGACTTACTCTTTTGACCATGTAGAAAAAGCAAATAACTAGCCTATTGTTGCGATTAGCCTGCTTACTAGGAGAAAAGGTATGTCGAGCACATTAAGTGACAAAGGGATGTCGTTCTGTAAATCCCTTTTCATATGTATTAAAGTTTGACCATATCATCTAAAAGCTTAAGCTGTTAGAGAGAACACACTTTTATTTACTTAATTATCTCTTCAACACGGCCCCTCACGTGCAGGCTTCATTCATTTTTTTCATTGTCCAAGCACGAAAATTCATTTAATGGTGGCGGTGAGACTCAGACCTAGGACCTTTGCCTGCTCTGATACCATATTAAAGTGTGTGACCATCTCATCTAAAAGCTTAAGCTGTTAGAGAGAGCCAACTTTTGTTTACTTAATTATCTCTTCAACAAGATGCCTTCCTTTATGTTCATAAGATTTATATGTCCATACAGATGGATGTTTCTTTTACGCTGGCTTGCATAAGAGCGAAAAGGATATAGCTGAGTCATATAGCCGACCCAACTAGTTTTGGATTGGATGTAGTTGATTGATTGATTAATTTGATGTTCATGAAATTGAGGTACATGGTTGTTAGCATCTGTTTGTTTTAGCTCTCTCTCTCTCTCTCTCTCTCTCTCTCTCTGTCTCCCCTTTAACTTAATCCTTGTAACACTTGTAATTATCCGGCTAAAAATATGTCTTTTCTTTTGCACTTCCTTTTCTGTTACCATAGCATGGCGCTTGTCAGTCTACTGAGTTTCTTGTCTTTGATTAGGTGGCTGATAATCTGCTTCATGATGCATCTAGCAATCAAGAAACTTTAATATTCTGTTCTCAAACTCTCAGAAGCAAGGTAACCTTCATATTGAGCGTGTGTGGAAGTCTGTTCACTTTTTTTCAGTTTCTCTATGAAGTATTTAGTTATTTACAATTAAAAGCTACTGAAATGTTCTAATAAATGATATCAGTATCCATCACTGTCAGTATTTTCTAGCAGCAATTTAATAGGGGAATTTCCTATCTGATTGTTAGGTTCAAAGGGATTTTGAGGAACTACCTTCTGAAGCTTTTCGTCCACTGCGGGATTCTCTGAACGTGAGCGAGTTTTTATCATCTCTACATTATTAAAATTTACAACTTGACTTGTACAATATTTTTTTTACAACTTGGATGTTTGACTCATCTTTAGAATTTATCAGTTTTTTTCATATTGCCAGCAGATTGCTTACTTAGATTAACAACCACAAAATTGGAATCAAATATGTAGAGAACTGTTGCCTGCATGATGCTAGTAGGTGGGATTAAATTGATTCCTCGCCGACCTTCCTGGAGTATGAAACTGTCTGTTGGCTACTTTTGATGTAAGGCACACGTTAAGTAGTAGCAATATAAGGAAACAAGTCCTAGGGATGAATGCTTGTTATCTGTCTGATCGAAACTGGAAGTGTTTTATTCCTAGGCAGTGGTCTCTCAGACCAGGTATTGTCACACCCCTTTCATGTTCCTGCACAGAAAAGAAAGTGATTGGGAAATAATATATTGGATTTGCTCCATTATTATAAAAACTATTTGATGGCTGGCCTTCCAACCATTATAGGGAGGCATGGACCAATATCACCTAATATTAATGTAATTCTGTTTTTTTGGAAGCGAGTGAAGTATAATTTGCTGCATAATCTCAAATGTAGTTTTCTTGGTGTTGGTATCGTTTGATTATATCATTCATATGCTTTTCTTTGATAACTGATAAGTAAACTACATTTCTTTTCGGATCCCCTTTACAGAAGAGGTATACAAAAAAGCTCTCCTTTTTTAGAGTTTTTTTGTTTTGTTCAAATCTCTCTTTCAACTGTGTTGATAACTGAAGATGTCATGTATACTCCGCTTCAAAACTGGAAAAGTCATCTGCAAGTACAATATATTTTTCTCCCCCCCCCCCCCCCCCAGGTTTTCCACCTAATGACGTGCTGTGTAAAGCTCCAATCCTTTTGTTTGATGAAGTAATTAAAGTCTCGTTGATGAGAGCATCCAAAGGATGCAAAGCAGTACTTGTAAAGCTCCAATCTTCAAGGAATCACAATCAAAACAATACCATTATCTGAATCAGGAGACTTCATCTAAATGTACTTGAGAAATACTTCGAATGTTCAATATAGGGAATACTTGTAAACATTATTGGTATCCTAAATTGGGTTGACTTATATTTAAGAAGAGGACTATATTACACTCCATTCCAATTTATGTGACATAGTTTGACTCGATACGGAGGTTAAGAAAGAAATGAAGATTTTCGAAATTTGTGGTCTTAAACATGCCATAACATTTGTATGGCTAGAAGATTTTTGAAACTTGTGGTCTTAAACATTGCCATAATATTTGTACGCTATACAAGCTTCTCATTAAGGGTATGGGAATGTCAAGTTAAATTATTTCGAAATATAGAAATGTATCATTCTTTTCGACACATACTAATAAGGAAATAATGTCACTTAAATTGTAACAGAGGGAGCAACAAAATATGAATCAAAAGGGAAATAACTTTGGATCCTAAATTTTTACATTCCAGTTAATTGGTGGGTGTTTTGGTTAACAGCTCAAATGTGATCTTTTACATGTAACTATGGCTGAGTCCAAGGTTGAGTGAAAACTTTGCTCCAATGCTGTGGTGGCTCAGTTGCCCAGCTTGATAAAAGCAAACTGTTGGTAAATAATTTTATCTATCAAACTGTTGTAACTTGTATAAATAGTTACATAAGCTGCCGTCAGGTTTTGCTCTAATGTGCATAAACATACGTATTCTTTTTAAGTAGAAATTTGTATGTAGATTTGTCAAAAATGTTATATTTTCCTACTGACTATGAGTTTTGGTAATCCTCAAAATGCAGACCTTGTTGAAAACATTTCATAAGGGTACCCCAAAAGTTAGAACGCAGGTAACCTAAGAATTTTTGACAAACATAATATGTGATGTTTAATGAAAAGATTCTGTACTAAATGCTTTACTATAGATTAGTCTTGCAGTGGCTGCTTTGGCTGTTCATGTGCCTGCAGATGATTGGGGAGATGGTGGTATTATAAATTGGCTGAGGGACGAAATGAATTCTCATCCCGAGTTTATACCGAGTTTTCTGGAGCTGCTTAGAGTTTTGCCGGAGGTGCTAGTCTCACTGTTTTAATTTAAAGAAACAGTAAATACTTGGTGCTTACTATGCTTTTTATTTGTTGAAAAGGACTGGGACATTTTATTTGAATGTAAGATAATAAATGTTAGAGGTTGCAGATTTATGTCCTTGTTGTTGCATTTTGTGAGGAAAGTTTGCCTCTTTTATTTAAATGCTGAATAATATTGGTCAATCGTGTCTTCACACAGGAGGTATTTAACTACAAGATAGCTGCTCGTCCTGATAGGCGACGCCAGTTTGAAAAAGAACTTGCTTCTGCAATTGAGACTGCACTTAACATTTTGACTGCTTGTTTGAATATCAATGAACTTAAGGAGCAGGTGAGCTTTACTTTTGCCTTTTGTGCCTCTTGAATGGACGTTGGATATTTTGACTAATTCAAGTTGCTGATTGATAAAATCTCATGATATGAATTTCCAGCTTGATGAATATATGAATAGTTAAGATTGTTTGGCTTAGAGATTAGTTATGCAGGGATTAGTAATGCGAGTATTGTAAGGTATCGTAGTGCAAGGATTAGTAATACATGGATTATTTCTTGTTTGATGTATTAAAATTTAGTGTACAGCGTAAAATTTAAAATTTATGTTTATTTCTTAAACAAAATTAAAGTTTCTGTACTACCATGAGCATTATTTAATTGTTTAATCCACATGTTACCAATACTTGCACTCCTATTTACATTCTACCCCGCATATATAATACATAGATTCCCGCATAACTTAAGTGGGTATTATTTATGAGAAAAGGGAAAGTAGCAATCAATACATTGCTTTAATTTATGCTATTTTATGTGGAGATCAAATATCCTTATCAAACCAACTGAACAACCCCTTAATGATTCTCTCTCACCAAATGGTAGTTTTGCCGAGCCTAGAGCATGGATTCCATTTTGACTAGAATTTCTGTCATCTCCTTTTAATTTATGTGTCTAAATAACTAACTGAGCCTCAAGATGGCTTTACATGAAGTTGCAGCTAATTTTGGTCTGTGGATTTTGTGAATGAACTAAAACTATGGGGCTCTTTAGGTGTACCAACAATAGCCTTCATCACTTTCTGTGTAACTTTCTTTCTGCTCTTTCCCTAACTTACCTTTACATTCATGGTCATGCCAAACTAACATTGAGAAATCTTCTAATCAGTTTGTTGCACTTTATTTTTTTCTTGAGCTCACTAAGGTTGTTTGTTGGGGGTGTATAGTGAATATAGAAACATCATAATGGTGCTGAGGATCATTGAGACAACGCTCTGATTTGAGTTGAAAATGGTTAGGCAAAAAGAAAGAGGTAATAGAAGAGAGGGTTGAAGCAGGCTACTTGTTAGTTTATAATAACTATCCTCAAAATTGAGAGTACATGGGTATTTATAAACTGAGACATTTACGTTTGTGTCCTGTAACTGTCCTATCGTGAGTTATCTCATTTGAATATATGTTACTTGTGTAAATGGAGTTCTGCATCAATTATGCATTTTTATGTAGGATTAGTGGCTAGGTGTACAATTTCTGCATAAGTAACATCAAAATTTTTGAGGGTAAGTTGGAAAATTTATTAGTCTCAAGCATAGGTGTATTGTTTTGCTCACTTTCTACTGCAACAATGGCAGATGTAGATGATGTAGGTAGCATGCTTGACTTAGTTATTAACACAACTTTTTAATGTAAATATCCCAGTTGCCCTTATTTTAAAAAAATGAGGTAAATAGCCCAACATTCTCGTGTTGCTAGACATATTGAGTAATATTTTGAACCATTACTAAGCGAAAAAGAGAGCTCCTATTTATTCATTCTCATGTCACACCAAATGTTCATATGTAATTGCCCTACCCACGGTGATATTGTCCGCTTTGGGCCCTGGCCTGTACGGCTTTAAAACGCGTTACTAGGGTATGAGATTTGCTTCCTCATATACCTAGCATCTCTCTGTGTTTTGCCAATGCGGGATTTCTCTAGGTTGTTGCATACACCCCCCTCTTAGGGACGGAACATCATTCCTGAGGTTTGCTCCACCATCATCTCAAAGATGTGGGATTTTCCTAATTTCAATTTTCAAAAATTGAACGTTGAGGTTTGACCCATCATCGCTCAAGGTGGCACGCCAAGTGGCTTTCATACTATATGCAATAGCCCAACCCACTAGTTATATTGTCCCACTTTGGTCTAGGCTTGCACGGCTTTAGAACACGTCACTAGGGTATGAGCTTTGCTTCATTACTGTGTTACATGGACCCTTCATTGCTTGATATACTCGTGTTACAAGTGTAATATGAGTATGGATACTTCGTGCAGACTCTTCACAATAAAGTAAAATTCGCTAAACGACCTAGATCATTCTGTATGCATAGCACATCCCTCTTGGATACCTACCCGAGAAAGAGTCCTTGTAACATAGGTTCTCTACACAAGATATGGGTTCAGAACCTAGGTTGCTGCACATTACCTTGGAACTGACAGCACAGCTGCTAGTTTATATGGATATTTGTCCGATCACCAGATTCTCTTAGCTCTTTCTGTACACACTCTGACCAACTAATTAGTGGGTCAATGCTTTAGGAAATGAAAAATATTTTAAAGGGAAGCTGCATTGCCTACTATTTACTTTTCGTTTTTATTCATAGTTCTTCAAGGTGAAAAATTGACTCGCAGATAGACTTGTGATTGATTTGGTATCTTTTCCTTTGATTACTAATTGGTTTTCCAATTACATGACAGGTCCTTGAGGCGTTTGCTTCTTGGCTACGGTTAAGGCATAGGTACTATTAGGCTTCTCTGTGTCTCTTGGTATTCAAATGCTGAATCTAGATTTTGCTTTAGCACAAAACTGTAATCCTTGTTTGATGGTTCCTGTGAATTTGTTTTGCTCCCAATCTAAAGTTGCAGGTTTGGGAAATTGGATCCTGGATTTCATGGAAAGCTAGCACATGATGTGCTCTTAACACTTTATTTCTGAAACTTTATGATGTATCTTCTGGATGCAGAAGATATGACATTTTTATTGGAATTGTTATGCTGTAATTCATAAATATTTAACATTGTTCGTCTTCTTAATGATTGAAGCATCTTTAAGAGTTAGCATGCAGAGTGAGTGGGGTATGTATAATTATCAGTTAGAGAGACAAAAAAAGTGTCTACTATATTCAAACAAGTCAATTGCTGAATTATATAAAATCCCGCATCGGATTTACAAGGGCATCCAAGGGCGTTTATTAAAGTTTTGGGTTGGATGTTTTGCTCAAGTGGTATCAAAGCAAGTAGCTCGAGTAGGTAGAGGTTCTAAGAAAGTAGGTTGAGTAGGTAGAGGCCTAAGTCTGAGTCTCTTTGCTACTGATCTGCACAAAATACTTTCACGTGCTTGGTCTAAGGAAAGGAATATAGTTTGCACACGAGGTGGCAGTTGCAGACCTAAATAAATCATTTAAAATGGGTGTTTAAATACCAAAGAAAATAAATAAAAGTGTTCTCCCTCTAATAGTTTAAGCTTTTAGATGAGGTGGTTTACGTAGCCTTCATCAATAAAAGTGTTCTCCCTCTAATAGTTTAAGCTTTTAGATGAGGTGGTTTACGCAGCCTTCATAAAAAATTAGGTGGTTTACATAGTTCGAAATTAGTATAAGTGAATCAGCTAGTTTTTATTAAAAAAATGAATCAGCAAGTTTGACTATCATTCGTAGGATTACTTGATCATAAGTATGTTAGTCAAACTTGCTGATTCAATCAGGCGTAGTTGCAATATCTGAAGATTGGATGGAGAGTAGTGAATAGATTATGAAGGAATTGCCACTTTTGTGGTATATTTTTGTGAAGTCATGGTACGTTGTTGTGCTGGACTTTCTGTCAGCATGTTTAGAAGAGGAAGAAGTGGGCTAGTGGATTTAAAATTATGTCCAGCAAGTAAAAGTTTTGACTGGATTTATCGGTGAAGTTGGATTTTTAAGAGATTGTTCCTTCCCACTTTGAAGGCATGTAGGTGAAATCATGGGGATAGGAGTCAACCTTGCTCAGGCTATTGACCTAATCATTGACTAATGGAAGTTTTGGAGACCATTTAACACAAAGATTGGTTGAGACTTGAGTGTACTTTATTGTGAAAAATGTGATATGGATTACATGATTGTCTAACACCCATATTACCTATTGATAGTGCTGATCACTCTAGTTTCTGTATATAATCTGTGCAGTAACTGGTACATTTTCTTTTTTTGGGAAAATACATAAATTTCGCCTTAAACTTGTCTCAAAAACTTACTTACACACTTAAACTTTGCGGATAATTCTTTACCCCTATGCTTGTCTGAAGTGAGTCCAACACCCCCTTGAAAAGACGTAACCAATCTTGTGACAGGTTGTGTCTTACACGCGCCCCCCATGTCAGATGCCATGTAATTTTATCTTCTTTTCACTTACTTTTCGTTTTTTCACTCTTTTTTTACTTCATCTCTCACCCTTCTTCCCTCTCAAGTACCAACACCACCATCACTGTTTTCACGCTACCAGTCTACCACCAGTTCATTGTCATTTCTTATGAAGGGAATTTGACCAAATTTTGGCAAACAGTCAAAAGGTTTCAACCACAAAGGATGAAGCCTAATTTGGACCGTCCAATCAAAAACTTGTAATTCTGAGTCACAACCAAACCATGGCAGCCGCAGTGTAACCGATGCGATTTTTGAAGAGCTCCCCAATAATAAGCAGCATATCCATCTCACTCTCATCCTTTCCTACTTTTCAGGACCTATAACATTTATCTCATCATTTTTTATTAAAAACCAGCTCACCGAATAAATCAGTGCTGGCAAAAATCAGGCTTCTCGGGTTAGTTGCTAGCTATTTATGGGTCATGAGATCATTTTTGTGGATAAAAAATGGAGATTTGATGGTGATTCTGGGTGTGCTGAAAGCTGGATGGATCTGCATGGGTTGTTTAGATCGGTCAGATTTTGAGTTTTAGGTGGAGGGTTAATGGAGGTGGTGTTAATGTTGGTTATTTGTGGAGAGGAAGGAGGCATCGTTGCTTCTTTTCCAAATTACAGATTAAGAAAAACAATAATCAATTAAGGGACAGCGACCAATTGAAAAATGACACCTGTATAACTTAGTTATTTTTGAAGTTCCTTTTCTTCTCACGTGTGAGCAGGAAGGGTGAGGACACCTTCCCTGCCATGTCACCTCTTAGGGGGCTACTAGTTCCACTTTGAACGAGAATAAGGGGGTAAAGGAATGATCGCAAAGTTTAAGTGTGTAAGTGAGTTTTCGAGACAAGTTTAAGAGGTAATTTATGTATTTTCCCTTCTTTTTCTTTACTGGATAGTGTTGCGTTGAGCATTCTTGGATATCATATTGCAGGTTGCATGGGCTATGTTTAAAAGACATTCATACTATCATGATAATATCTGTTGTAGAGTTTGTGTAAACTCGAAGCTCCGAAGCACATGAAATCGACTACTATGCAGTTTAGTAGTACCAGTGTTATGCACTTATATGGCACACAATTTACACACAGAAATCACAGGACAAGGGCCCCCAGGGCCCAGCTCAAGTGGCAAAGGGTGGTGGATTTGTGTCTTAGGTCATAGGTTTAAGCCCCCACACCATGCAAAGCAAAGCTTGGTATTTAAGTGGAGAAGGGTAGAGGGGCGGCCCATTATCCACCGAGTTTCGAAGGCTGCGGTTGGTCCAAAGGATCGGCCCCAGACGGATTTCTCGGTCATCATAAAAAAAAAATTACAGGACAAGGATTCATGTCTCTAGCTAATTCCTTAGGTAGTATACGTATGTCCTATGAAAAGGAAGTCTTCTAATCTTACTCTACTTTTTGATGTATTAAAGTGCAATTATTAGATATACCAGGATTTTCTTGAAATAAGTCTCTTCTCTCCTCTTTTTCTTTTTTCTTTCTTCTTTCTGCATGTGTTAGATTCTCAATCAATTGCATACTCTTTTAGAACTGAACATTTAATTTGTTCATTCTGTAAATCTAGTGTGCATCAATTTTCTATTTTTTCTGAACATAAAAGAACATTGTTGCTTAATACAGCACTTCTTCTATTTCAGGGTACCTGCATCTGCCCTTTCTTCACACCCTTTAGTGCTTGCAGCTCTGTCAAGCTTGAATTCTGAAATATTGTCTGAGGCCTCAGTTAATGGTACTATGAATGTTATGAGTTAATGAACTTTCTTGTTGTAAGTTCATTATGATGATCTTGTGTTATTAGTGCATCAAACTACTATGCTATCCACATGTCTTAAGCTGTTCAAGGTAATCTATTGGGGGATCAGTACTTCAGTAGTTCCTATTCCCTGAAGTCCCTTCATGAAGCGAGTTGTCGCTATAATGGAAATAAATCTATCCTAAACCTATTCAAATGAAACTTAGATTATAGAAAATCTCAAATTGTTGAAAGAGAATGCAACTGAAGTTCAGAGGTAGTCACTGCTTAGTTGGATTAAGTTTAAACTAGGTCCACTATTTGTAAATCCATTCTTACTGATAAATGGTCTATTTGGCTGTTTCATGTTATAAACGTCAAGTTTTACTGTTGTGCAGTAGATTGATAAGACAAAATATATTTTGTTTCATCGCCTACTCCCTTGCTCTTTTGTACTTATTAGTGGCTTTCAGTTCTTCTGAATTTTATCGTGATTATGTGCTCGCTACACCATGTTTGATGGAATTCACTATGTTTTCCCTATACCATTTTTTGCAGTCATTTCTGAATTGATACACTACACAGCAGCAAGAAACTCTGGTGGAGTGTCGTCGCAGTTGCCCTTGATTCAAGTAATTGTTCCTCAAGTTATGAATCTGAAACCTCAGCTTAGAGATCCTTCAAAGGTATATACCTTGTGCATTGAACAGAGAAGTTCTGATTGGTTCATTCTTTTTCTTTTTCCCCAAAATTACGAGAAGTAATATTTAGGCATTTAGAAATTTGTTGACATTTTTTTGGGGAGGCATTCTTGATGAAAAGATGTTAACTGCAGAATATTATATGGTGATCAGACTGAAAACCAACATGTTACTTGTAGTCTTCTTTGCCTTTTGGTGTTAAGAAAATCTAAATACACTACCTTTAATACCCTGAATGACTGGGTCATTTTAAGGCTGGTATGTACAAATTTCCATTCCTTCCGGGGTCCCAATTTGGGGAATTCCCCAAAATCTTATTCTAGGCCTTTGTGTTCCCTGTAGAATGCTTTTTACCGGTTGAAACTAACCTTTCAAAAATTTTGTTAGCTCCCAATGTCGGCTATCTTATTCCTCCTATGCACTTGTTTTCTTTATTGTGTAGAATGTTATGAGCGTAACATACTTGCTCTACTGCTGATCGTTGGGCAGTTTACCATTATGCAGAACTGGTTGGTGGGTTCTCTAGTTGCAATTAGTTGAAAGTAAATTTAAATGATATTCTTGGGGCTACTTTTTTGTTTTGATAAGTCAAGATCAGTTATTTACATCACCCTAAGATGGTGTCAAAAACTATTTACAGACTGAATGGGTGGCTCAACCACCATTCTGTATTAAGTTATTCCTCTCATCTGATATTCTTTCTTTTCATTAAAGAATGTACAACTTTGAATCCAAAAAATACATGATGGTCTTTCATACTGCCTTGTTCTTTTGCCGATCCTTTGCGTCCCTCCACTAGTGATTGCCTCTGCCACCGTCATCAGCATCACCCAGGTTACATTGGACATAGCAATTTCCAGGTTCTATAACACAGTTGTAAACCTGCAATTTAGCAAGATACCGTTTGTATTTACCCTCCCTTACACAAACACGACCCTCCTGTTTCTTTCATTAAACTCGCATGTTGTACGTGCACCAAGTCAAGAAAGCTACCCTTTTAGGTGCCTCGGTATCTCACACCGCCACACCTTCCTTATTCCTCCAGACTTCCCTCCTAATCCATCATTTGCAAACTTCTATAATACAATTTCACCAGAAACTACTTTGCGCGCCTTTCCCTTTTCTCTACCATCCTATCTTCTCATCTCATAATGGCTACTAATATTCCTGTAAAGAAACCCTCACCCTCTCCCCTTTCCGAGTCTTTTATAACCATGTAAAAGTTATGTCCCATGTAATTCGGTGATGTTCCCACCTCAGATATTCAAATACTTAGGCATCTCTATTGATCACCACATTGTAAGCATGTGGAAATGCTTCCTACGGAGTAGTATCGCCACACCATCTCACTTCCAGAACTTAACTCTCAAGCCATAACCAACTGGTTATTCTATATATTTAAGGACAGTATTCTTTCCCTTTAGAATCCCCTTCCTCAAATTAACACCATAAGTATTCATTGCTATCCCCGAACACCATCCATTGTCTGCCAATCCATTTGTACGAAGTTCTTGGTAGTTTATGTCCTTGTGCTCTATTTTCACAATCTTCCATCCCGTTCTCCATCCTGATCAATTGGTTGAACGGGTTTGCATGACACGATTAGTTATGGAGCTTTAAGTAGTTGTTTGGTATTTTCTTTCTCTGTTTATGCTTTTCTGTGTGGAAATGGCTGTTTCCTTTAATCATCTGATCATCCTGTTGTTTGTTTCGTCACTTCCAGGATGAGGAGGATATTAAAGCCATTGCTCGTTTGTTTGCTGACATGGGCGATGCATATGTTGAATTGATTGCCACTGGTAGCTATCCTTTCTTTCTTAGTCCCTTCCACATGTAAATTTTCTTTTTCTTGGATTGCCCAAAGAAGATTGGCATGGATAATAAACCATATGTGATATTAGTTCTTAGTTATGTATAACCAAACATGACCACTTTATTCAGGTTCTGATGAATCAATGCTGATTGTACATGCATTACTTGAAGTTGCTTCACATCCCGAGTTCGATATTGCTTCTATGACATTTAACTTCTGGCACAATCTTCAGATGATTTTGACAGAAAGGTAAATGCTGTTTGACTTTTCAAATCAGTGGTTCTGCAAAATAAAGTTTGCATCTAAAATTTTACTTATTCAGGGAGTCGTATACATCTTCCGGCAATGAAACTTCCATTGAGGCAGAGAAAACTCGTAGGTTGCAGGTTTTCAGTTCATCATATGAATCACTCGTCTCCTTGGTGAGTCATTTTGGATTAGGAGCAGACAGTTTGGCTTAGACATACAAAGATTTATAGGGTTGCTTAATCAAAAGATTTATAGTGTTCAACTTATCATGCATGGCTTCATATCGATCTATTGTTATGTCAAGGGGCAAGAACTAATTTATTTTCTTCAGGGACGTGATTCCAGTGATTTATAATCACCTAGATTTTTACCCATGACCCCGCGTATAGCGGGAGCTTAGTGCACCGGGCTGCCCTTTTATACTACTTTTGAGTTTATGCTTGATTGTATTTATTTTCAGGTTACTTTCAGAGTTCAATATCCTCAGGATTTCTCTGATCTTTCTACGGAGGACCAGAAAGATTTCAAACAGACAAGATATGGTACCAATTACTCAATAGACCGTTCCCTAAACTTAATCTGGTTTTCTTAAAGATGTTTATCATTAATTTCATTTGCCGAGGCAAAATGTGATTATACAGAGGAGTATCTGATTAATCTATTACTAAATGCTTTGTTAGTTGTTTGTCTCTTGACACGTTGAAGCTTGCCTTTTGTAGTTTGTCATTTTGTAGATAGTATATGATACCTTGTCTTTTATGGTCTGTAACATTACTGTCAGAATCCTATTTGCACTAAGCAAACTCGAGTAGCAGAGTTTGATGTTTGCAGCATAACTTATACGATGTTTAATGTGCAACTTTTTTTTTTGTTGATAAAAGTAATAAATTTTAGTGATGTTTGGGCACAAAATCTCCCATACAAGAAGTGTATCAAAAAGTAGAAAACCTACAAAGATATGGTTTTCTACGGACGTCACCCAATCTTCTATACTTTGGGGAACTTCATGGGTATACCAAGAGGAAATAAGGGATAAGAGGCTACTCTGCAACCGTACAAAATTCATCTCTACCCCTTCAAAAGCTCTCATATTTCTTCGTAGTTTGCAGCATAAAAGCTCCGCATTACTAATTTGATCTCGCTTACCTAGTACAATGTTTGATTTATGGTATATAATTCTCCATCACTAATGCAATATTTTGGTTTGCATTATTGAACTCTACATTGCTAAAACTCGCATAACTCATATGCGAATCTATGTTTTACTTTTATGCACGTGTATCATGTGGAATAAGAATGCATGTACTAGCAATATCTGGATAGAAGTATCTAAGATAAAAATGCCCTAAAGTAGGAATCCTTGTATAACAATCCCTAAATTAAACCTTACATGACCAACCTGTAAACCAAACAGCTCCTTAGCGTTATTCTACCACGAGCTTATTCAGTTCTTATTTTGCATAAAAATTAGTCCAATTAACTATAACCCTCGAAAAATATGGGCAGCAGTTTTGGAATGAAGTAATTTTAATATCATTGCATTTTATGATCAAATATTCATTTAAATGTACTGTTCATGCATTATATGTGACCACACACTCTTCCATCCCCCTCATAGTATCTCCAAAAGAAATTGGTTAAATGTCTAATAAATTAACAATTATTGGCTGGGGTTTGGTTTCGCCATGCTTCATGGCCCAGAAGGCATATTTAGTTGATCGAGTTGGATTTTGGGAGCTTTTGGCAGTTTCTTATTAGGTGCCAGAAGACCTGCGGCCCTTTTCTATGATAAGATAAGGTAAAATTCATGTATTAAGTACCAAGGAGGTACTCCAAAAGTACAGGGATATACAGCCTATAAGAGAAACATCTCTCTCAGTTTACAGAGAATAAAAAAAAATTTAAAGTTTATGGAGAATCCAAAAAACTAGAGTACTGGGCCATATCTTCTACCATACTACTCTTACACCAAAAATATAAATTCTTCGAAGATCTGTTTTTAACATAAGAAATATGCTGTTTTTTCCCTTCAAAACATCTTTAATTAGGTATTAGAGGACCCTTCGCCCCTAAATGGAGAGGTAGTACCTGTTGCCTCTGTCTCGACAATGTTATCAAGATTCAGAACTAGCAAAGACTATTTCCTTCATTATCTTGAGCTTTATCGAATTATCTTGCATATGCCCCTCGCTGGTGTGATCACCATCCAGAAGTTCTCCGTTTTGCTTTATGCCTCGGTTGTTTTAAGGTAGGTGACAGAACTTTTTGGTTTGATTTATTCTTTGGCAATTCACATCTTGTTGGCTTTCTTTTCTGTAGAAAAAGAAGAATGCTTTTTATATTGGAGGACTGTAATGGTATAAGTGCATTGATAAGCTTCTAGTTGACTGGTTTTCTGTCTTGCTCCAGTAAGACATAGCATATTCTCAAGGAGCTAGTCTCTTGGCTCATTGATATGCATCAAGTGTCTAGCTCAATTTGTACCATCTATGCACCTTACCAGTTATTTCCTTGATGGCATTTTCTTTATTACCATGCTGTGGAATTTTGACCAATCATGAATGTGCAACAGCAATTGTGCTGAGAAGAAATGTAAGCTATTCTCTTTTGCACCATGCTAACTTACTCCGTGATGCTGCCTTGTGCCAGCTGTTGCAGATGTCTTGATTGATGGAGCATTGGTTTTAGGAGGTGAACCTACACTGAAAATTCTCTATATGAAGCTAGTTGAGGTGCGTGCTACTACTGCAATCCTGGAGAAATCATTCACTTTCTCAAATTAATGTACCAAAATCATTTGATTAATGTAAGCCACCAAAAAAATTGTGACAAAAATTTAGAGGACCCTTCTGGTAGAGTCAAGAGTAGGTTAATGCCGTTAACTTTGAAGTTTTCCTTTGGGGTTGTGGATGTGCTGACTATGTTAGTTTGCTTTGCTACATTAGTGAAATTGACTTATTTGTATTATTCTGGATAGTGTACAAAAAGAAATTTACTAAAAGGTGATGTCTACTTGCTGAGAGATTTCTTCTAGTTGAGGCCTGCCAAAGGATTGAGTCAGCTGTAGTGGTAATTATAATGCTGCTGCCTAAGTTTGTGGTTTGGCCTTTCTTATAGTTGGTGGTAATCCTGGCTTCCTTGTGTTGCCTCTCAGCTTATTTTAAACAAAATTTAGTGTATAAAAACAATTCATATTGACTCTTTTCTCTCACATAAGTACAAAATTTCTACCCAGCTGGTATATTTAAATTGGACAAATAACAACCAATTTACAATAGAACAGTTGAGCAATCAATTGTGCCCACATAAAGTTGTGTCGTGAAAGTCCTTATAAAAGAAAAGTTATGTCATGATAGCCTATAACTTAGCATATCGGATGTTCTATCTGCAAGTAAAACTTGAAAGCTTTATGTCCTAGGGTGTAGCGTTGATCATTCTACTCATTTGGAATTGTTATTTGATTTCTCCAAAGTTGAAAGTTATCTTAGATGCATTGTACATGCAGTTAGGTTTAAATTTTTGATAAAAAGTTCTCTTACAATTATTCTGTACAAAAAGTCCTTGTTATCAATATGCGGCCGTAGAATTGTATTTATTTTTAGATGTTAACTTTTGATGATTTTACAGGCTATCAATCACTGTGGAAAAGATCAGCATTCTGATTGGCGCCCTGCAGAGGCTGCCCTATATTGTATACGAGCTATATCAGATTATGTATCTGATACTGAAGCTGAAGTGATGCCACAGGTTTGAATGTTGATTGAAAGTTATGTCCATGCAAATTCGATCTACTTAAGACATTTTGTGTTAAATTGTTTCTTTACTACTTTATTAACTTGCAGATTATGTCTTTGCTTCCTAAGTTGCCTCATCAACCCCAACTACTCCAGACAGGTAATTTATTGTTTCCGTCCAAGTGAGAGGTTTCTTGAATCTCACATATTGGTAGGGTAGGGGGATCACATTGTTTCATTTTTTCTTTACATATGGGATTATTTTGATAAGATTTACCTATGGGATTATATCCAAACGAAAACAATCCAAACTAGAGGTTGGATTCTAGTTCATATTAGCACCAAAAGTGTTTTTTAGTCTCTCCTTACTTTCCACAACCACCCTACTCTTATACACCATTCTGCCTCCTAACTGCTACCTTCCGACTATTATTTTTTGTCATTTTTCTTTAAACTTCAAAGTTGTGCGAAGGGAAGTGGACTGTGAATAGGATACAGTGAGGAGATGATGTGATTGAATAATTCTTATGCCATATTTGGTCCAGTAATTAGGTGTAGAGTTCTAGTAAAATTTTATATGATTATTGTAATTAAATTGATAGACCTTATCAACAATAAGTAGATTGATAAAAGAGATATGACTAGGGTAAAAACCATTGTAGTGGGGGTAGGGGGAATGAATGGAGTTGGGGTATGGTCAGGGCAAATGGAAAAAAGAAGTTTTTGATCATTTAGCCAATCCGATTTTTAGTGCAATTATCTGCTAAATGCTCTCTTTCTACTGCTGGATAAGCTACTGATTTGACTATTCTCATTTGTACTTTTAATTTACTATCTTCCAGTCTGCTTAACAATTGGAGCTTATTCAAGATGGCTTAATGCTGCATCAAGTGGACTCTCATTCTTGCCCTCACTCATTGATATTCTTGTGAGTGGCATGAGTATGTGTGAAGATTCTGCAGCAGCTGCTGCTTTAGCTTTCAGACACATATGCAATGGTAAATGCTTCGTTCAGGTCCTCGTGTTTGTATTTAGCTATTTTAAGTGTTGCTTTTCCTAAATTCTGCCTTTTATCTAAAAATGTGTTTTAGTAAAAGAACTGTCTTTTTTTCTATACTCATTTTCTCCTTTATATCACTGGGTAGTTTTTATTTTTATACATATATATTTTTTAATGTTGTGCGTGTCTGTAACAGATCTCTAATATTTGGCAAATTGATGTAATTTTAAAACCCTACGGTTGGGTTCTTCCACAATTTATTTAATGCTTATAAGACTAGTTGGTGGATATTGATGTACCTCTTGTTTCAAATTTATTTCCAGTTTATCTGTGGTAGAATTTAAGGATATATCATTTTTTAGATTTTGTGAAATTGCATCTTGATTACTCAGTGCCTTTGAACAAATGACCTGGTGAATTTGCTCCTTCCCTGAGTTAACATTCTGGCCAGAGTTAATAGTTCTCTAGTTAAGCTTGTTTCGGAATTTTTATTGTCATTGTAGATTGCAAGAAGAAGCTTTGCGGGTCCTTAGATGGTCTGTTTCAAATTTATCAAACAGCAGTTATTGGGGAAGGCCCCTTCAAAGTTTCTGCCGAAGACTCGTTGCATCTGGTTGAAGCTTTAAGGTATTATCTATTTCTTAGAAGCTGATCCCTAAGTTAGACTCTTTATCTTGTTATACCCATAGTCTCACCACTCTCCCTGCAAAATAAACACACTAGTCCCCTACTTTTGCAGTATGGTTATTACAGAACTTCCTTCAGAACAAGCTAAAAAGGCCCTTGAAGCAGTATGCTTGCCATCTGTTGCTCCATTACAAGTTAGTCTCCTTTCTAAGATTTTCGGAATGACTTTAAAGTGTCAAAATACCAATAATTTGAGATTACTCTCAGGAGATGATCAATCAAGGTCCCCTGGTTTTGGGGCAAAAAACCGCTCGTGAATTAACTGTTCATTTTGATCGACTTGCAAATATATTTAGGTAAGAAGCATTTACCTTGTATCGTCTTTCATCTTGATTTTATTTGCATATTGTCAATTTTGGGACTGAAACCATTTGCAGATATGTAAATCACCCAGAAGCGGTTGCAGATGCAATTCAAAGACTTTGGCCTATTTTCAAAGCCATTTTTGATGTGTAAGAAAGTTGTTTGCTGTAAATATTATTTTTGGGATAATTCTTTGATTATAAGCTTGCCTGATTGTTGTGTCTGACAATATTCACATAGTCGTGCTTGGGACATGCGAACAATGGAGTCTCTTTGCCGGGCTTGCAAAAATGCTGTAAGTGCGCTTATCTATGCCATCTCCTGCCTAGGGGTTCAAGGAAAATATTTCTCAAGCCGCCTAATAATGGAAATGCTGTAGTGGCACATCTACTGTCACTATGTGCGGTTTTTCTTAGTCCTTTGAGTGCTTCTTGCTCGTCTCTTCCTTATTCTTGTGCCTCTTGACATCTAACATCAATGACTGATTACTTTCTGCTTTCAGTGAATTTTTGCTGAGATATGTTGCTTAATGTCATGACCTCAAACTGCGTTATGTTCTGTTGAATTATGATTGATATAACCCCTCCAGATTGATTAAAATGATCTGGTCTGAACTCTGACAAGTGGGACCTTGTCCAACAGCGAGCCAAATGGTATTACATTCCCTAACTCTGATGATTTCACCCATTAGGTACGAACTTCGAAGAGGCTCATGGGAGTTACGATTGGGGCGATGCTGGAGGAAATACAAGGACTATATGGACAACACCACCAACCCTGCTTCCTTTATCTCTCTAGTGAAGTCATTAAGGTATTTGAGTTCTGTTACATTGCAAAGTTTTAACCAAATTTGCAATCGCCATTTTGAGCAACAGTTGGAACGTCTGCTGCAGATATTTGGTTCCGATCCAACTTGTGCAAATTACTTGAAAGTTCTCATTGAGTCTCTCTTTAGCCATACAGCGTGTCTTCTTACAAAGATTCAGGTGCAGTCTGTTGCTTGATTTTGCATTTTATTGCTAGCTATATATGCTAATTCCGAAATTTGGGCTATAGGATTTCACTTCCCGTCCGGATATAGCAGATGATTGTTTTTTGCTGGCATCAAGATGTATTCGCTACTGTCCTCAACTACTTTTTCCATCTCCTGTGTTTCCATCATTGGTGGATTGTGCCATGGTAGGCATCACCGTGCAGCATAGGTAAAATCGTCTCTATTTGGAAGTTCTTGCCTATATACATCTGTTTGATGTAAAAAAGCTCTGGTTCAGATATGTAGAATGGGTGAAGATGTTGTATTCTGGATAGTACCATAAAATAACTGTGAGACTATGTGAAGCCATATGTCTTATGGTTGAATCTTCAGGGCCCCGATAGTTTCGGTCCTTCATGCATAGACGCTATTGTTGAGATATATACCTTCATAGGCAAAACTTTAACGTACCTTTATCATTTCATTAGGGGCAAAACTTTAATGTACCTTTATCATTTCATTAGGGGCTCTTGCGAAGACAACTAGGATTAGATTTCTTCTCCTACAGTAGTTTCATTATCCTTTTCATCTGGTATTTTACGAAGTTTTGATTGTTCTAACTATTGAAGCATTGACTGTATTGTAGGGAAGCTTCCAATTCAATATTGAATTTTTTGTCCGACATATTCGATCTTGCAAACTCTACCCAGGGAGAAAGTTGCCTATCCATAAGGGACAGTGTAATTATTCCTCGAGGACCCACTATCACCAGAATTTTGGTTGCTTGTCTAACTGGAGCCCTTCCCAGCTCACGACTAGAAACAGTAAGTACACATCCTTACCTTCTACAGAAGGCAGATGAGTTAAAAAGAAAGGTGTAGGATTCTTTTGTTGACAGTTATTTTTGTCATTCAGTTACTCCGAACTGAGCTGTTTCCTCTGTAGGTAACTTATGTTCTATTAGCATTGACCCGGGCATATGGATTGAAAGCCCTTGAGTGGGCAAAGGAATGTGTGTCCTTAATTCCATCAACAGCTGCTACAGAATTGGAGAGGACGAGATTTTTACAAGCTTTGTCAGATGCAGCCTCTGGAGCAAACATGAATAATCTGGTGGTCCCAATTGAAGAGCTTTCAGAGGTTTGCCGGCGTAATCGAACTGTTCAGGAAATAGTTCAAGGAGCTTTGAGGCCACTTGATCTGAACATAGTAGCTGTATCATAGGGGAGATGGTGCAGAAGGGCCTTTTTTTACCATTGCCCTTCTCTCAGGCGGTAGTTTTTCATGATTCTTTGGAGGCCTTATTTCATTGTTTGTCCATTATTGCGGCTTGCTTATTTATACGAGTTGATGCGGCAAAAGGGTGGTGTTGTATTAATGTAACAGTTCTCTTGGCTTGGCCTTCACTTTTGGCCCTTTTCGTTTTCTTGGGATTTTTTTCGAGGGAGAGGAGTTTCCAGTTTTGAGGTTTAATCCTGGAGTCCAAAGTATAAGCTTCTTGTATTTGGTGAGATTTTCCAGTTCAACAGTGTACAGAAAAAATGCATCAAACCATGTCACTTGTGCAGAATGAAATTTGCTTTCGATCCGTTCAATAGACTAGTTTCTGGACATGTACATTGCATGTGTATTCCATTTCGATCAATATACTTTAAAAAAAAATATGTATGTGATAAGTTGCACGAAATTTGAAGGGGGAAAATACAAGCTCAACCTTAATTGTTGAATGCAAAAAAATGATTAGATATCGTTCAAACTGCAAAGTTGAACAGATATATTTGTTAGTTGGGTTGATATATACGTACACACTCAAACCAACAGAAATATTATGTGACACTTCTACTAATCCATCGGTGTAGAAGGAATAAGTAGTATAAAAGAAAGAAAGAAAAAGGCCTTACGAGAGATACAGACGCAAAGCTTTTGGATGTATTTTACCTTCGTATATATAAGACGTCAAAATACAACGCCAAAGGAAAAAGTATCAAACTTGCCCTTCGAAAAAGTTATCCTTTTTATATATGATCATCCGAAAATAATAGTAACAAATAGGGAATTAAAATTTCAGCTACAAAGATTAAGAATCATATAATTAAATGAAAGACTCTATCATAGTAAAAAATCTTCATAAACAAAGACATTCAATTTACTTAAAAACAAATCAAGAAATGTTATCCAGATTAGACAAATAGTGAAAAACATAATCCAAACTTTCATGTATAAAAAAATGGTTGGAAAGAACGAAAGACGGAACAAAGGTATGCAATTAGCAAAACACAGCTAAAAGTAACAGGAAAGAAATAGTACCTGATTTGACAGAGAGCATAAAAGTAATTCTAAGGAAATGAAAGATTGTAATAGTCCAACTTTATCAAGGAGCTAAAAAGGTGCAGCAGTTATAACTTTATGATGATTTACTCGGTTAATTGTAATTGTCTTTACGGAATTGTCTTTTTATTTACTACACATTTATGATAAGGTAAATTTACTTTTTGATACAAAATTATTATAAGAATAGTGAATAAAAAAAGGACAAAAAATGCCACTCAACTTTTTATGGGCAATTTGATAATTCAAGTTTGACATTTAGAGGTTCCCACTTTTAGTATAATAGTCTCCACATGCGTTGCACGTATATTTTATATTACTTTTTTTAAAAAGACTAAAAATAGTTATATTTTATATTACTTTTTTTAAAAAGACTAAAAATAGTTAATGCATACATATTCAAAAAAATATTTTATTCCTTCACCAGTTCAAAAAAAATATTGTCTTTGATTAATCTACCTGGGACAAAGGCTGATTGACTTTTGTCCACAAGACTGTCCATCACCCCCTACATCCTAGTAGTAAGGTTTTTTGTAAATCAGCTTATATAGCATAGTGCAGCATGCTATTGGTCTGAATTCTGATATTCTTGTGGGGTTCTTAATCTTTAGGATTAATGTAATTGTTGTACAGTTTATAGCTTTGTATATATCTCCATCAATGAAGAACTGGAGGACAACTTCAGTAACTTTACTTCCAATCACACCCCAAGCTTTCTTGAAAAAGAGTTATTTAAATCCATCATATCCGGGAGCTTTATGATCATCAATACTCATAAGGGCATGAAATACTTCATCTTGAGTTACCTGTGATACTAGCTGTAGTTGTTGATGTCTATTGAGCACATTCCCACGTTTCATAACCTTAAGGTCTATTACTGGTAGCTGGGCAGCAGCACTCCCTAATAGTGTTTTATAGAAACTAGTCACTTCTGCAGCAATATCTTCTGGTTGTTGAATAATATCTCCTTTGGAATCAATAAGGCTTGTAATTCTGTTCTGAGCCTGTCTATTCCTCAAGCTAGCAAAGAAATAAGCATTGTTCTCATAACCTAGTTCTAGCCATTTGTTCCTAGATTTCTGCTTCAGAATACTTTCCTCCACTAGGCTCCATTTCTCTAGTTCAATCTTCACTTCTTCCTCTTCTTCAAACAGTAGATCTGGTTGAGTGTGATGGCCCCTTTGTGTTTGAATATATTGCAAATTCTGTCTATAGAGCTCGATCTTCTCCCCTATATTTCTGAATTCTGTATGATTTAGTTGTTTCAACTCTTTCTTCATTGTTTTAAGCTTCCACCATATGTCTTGCATGTGCTGTTTTTCTATAGTCTTGCACCAAGTATTAGCCACCACTTTTAGGAAGTCTGTGTGATCTGCAAGGCAATACAGGAATCTAAAAGGCTTTGGAAATACTACTAGATGTATGCTAAAAATAGACATGAGGAAGGCTTATGACTCAGCGGAATGGCCATATGTTGAGCAAATCCTACAATGCCTCCAGTTTCCAACAAAGTTTATCAGATGGATTATGTGCTGCATTTCAACTGTATCCTATTCAATTCTACTCAATGGAGAGCCACTGCCACCATTTCCAGCTAAGAAAGGTCTAAGGCAAGGAGATCCTCTCTCCCCCTTCTTATTTGTGCTTGCCATTGAATATTTCAGTAGAAGTTTGAAGGGTGTCTGTAAGGACAAAAGGTTCAAATTTCATCCAAGATGTAAGAAGCTGCAGATTATACAGCTTGGTTTTGTAGATTATCTTTTATTATTCTGCAAAGGTGAATTAGAGTCTGTCACTGATCTAATGCTTCTAAAAATTTTCACAGGTGTCTAGATTGATTGCCAATGTTGAGAAAAGTTCAGTGTACTTTGGTGGTGTTCAACAGGATATCCAACTGTTGATTTTACAGACTATCCAATTTGGCAAGGGTGAACTGTCTTTTAGATACTTAGGAATTCCCTTGAGTACAAAAAGGCTGTCTATTATTCAATGCAAACCTCTAATAGACAAGATGCTGGCTAGAATCAAATCATGGACCACTAGATACTTATCATATGCTGGAAGAATCCAGCTTGTGAAATTTGTGCTGTACTCTATTCAAGTCTATTGGTCACAGGTGTTTGTACTTCCAAAAAAGGTTGCTCATATGATAGAAGGTACCTGCAGAAGTTTTCTGTGGACCGGAGGAAGTGAACTTAGCAAGAAAGCACTGATTGCATGGGATAGGCTATGTCTTCCTAAAGCTGCTGGGGGTCTAAATATATTAGACATCTATGTATGGAACTGCGCTGCTATTGGCAAACTCATATGGAACATATGCAAGAAGAAAGATTATTTGTGGGTAAAATGGATCCACTCCTACAATACCAAGACAGGGGAAGTATGGGCTACTAAAACTACTCAAGCTTCATGGGTGGTACAGAAGATCATTAAAGCAAAAGCATGTTTGAACAGATAGGCTTCAATGAAACAGATGTAGCAGCTATGCCCAAGTACTCAATAAAGGACATATATGGAGCCTGTCGTGGGGAATTTCAGAAAGTTTCTTGGAGAAGATTGGTATGCAACAATGCTGGGCAACCTAAATGGACATTCATTTTATTCTTGGCTCTTCACAGAAGACTACAAACTAAGGAGAGGATTGCATGCTGGGCTAATTTAGATGATATGGAATGTGTGCTATGTGAACAGGAGAATGAAGATATCGACCATTTACTGTTTGAGTGTATATATGCCAAACAGGTGTGGTCAAAGCTCCTAGCTTGGAAAAGTATAAGAAGGGAAGCGTGGAACTAGCAGCACGAAGTGCAATGGGCTATAGAGAATGCTACTGGGAAGACTGCTCAACAGGAGGTATATAGGATGACACTAGCTGGTGGAGTATATCACTTATGGTAGGAAAGGAATTCAAGAATTTTCAAGGCTAACAGAAGATCTGCAAATCAAGTGATTAAGCAATTGATAAGAGAAATTCATGTTAGAGCTCGTAGAGTTAGAAGATTGGATAGATATATGAAAAATCTGAACTTTTATCCATAGGCAATAGAGTTGTGTAGATGAGACTGTGTAGAGATGATATGCAGTAAGTTTGGGACTTATGTCCAAACTGTTGCTTTCCAGTTTTAGTGATGGTTGTAACTGAAATTTTGATGAAATAATATATAATATAATTAGCAAAAAAAAAATATTTTATTAAATTATAAATTACAAATCTAAATATAGCAAAAGCTAGCATTCTTGTGTAACCTTAAGATCTTTTATGAATAAACTCAAAAGACATATTCTTTGATAAACTTTTTCTCTATTCTTCTAGTAATCATGCTTTCAATTATACTTTTGTATATTTCCTTTTTTGAATTCGACTGCTCCAAACTAATTTGGTCTCAAGTCAAAGCGACCAGAAATGAGGATTAGGCTTCTCTTCTGATTCTTCAAACAGTAATTTTGTCTCACCGCTTTATCCACGAAAGATAACTCATACTCAACATATGAGCCGAATTAACTGGAGAAAGAAGAATTAGAAACTAATACATAGACATTTCATTCTAGCGTTTCTTAGCCATTCTGCTACTCCAGTTTTTACAATTATTATAACAACCTTCCTAAAATTCATCTGTATTTGAAAATGCACAACACAAAGTTGCAAAAATTTATAAGATACTAAACCGGGAAAGTACTTTGAGCCATGTTAAAAGAATCATAAGAAATAAATTCTAATATTTCTCTAATGTCATGATATCCAAATATGAAGTTTTTGTATAACATCATTTTAGTGTGGAATTAAGCAAACTGCAGTTTTACGTACCAAAGATGCCTTACAAAATTCATAGTAATAATTTCTAATATGAGGAGGATAAAGTAATAAATAAAATAAATCATAATTATTATGAACATGGCACTCTAAGAGCAGCAAGTGTTAGAAATTCCGAGCAAATCATGTTTTACGATTTATAAATGCAATGCCTTACTTCACATCTCAAATTAATTATTTTTACCGTCAGTGAATAACTACACTTATATAAGAAAGGTAAACATAGTAAATTAAGAGTTCAGAGAGCAATAGTTGTTAAATTAATCTAACACACCAACAATCAATTAAATTATTATACCATGATGTCACAATGGATATAGTAATTTCTCAATAAATTAAATATTCACTTGAAAATAATACAAATGAGAAAAATGAATAAGTGTAAAGGATGAAAAATGTATCTAGCACATTAGAATCCAAGTCCTTTTTCATGTACTTGATCGGGGTATGGAGATTTTTTTCCTCAAGTGTTAGCAAAGTAAAATAACCCATAATCTTTTTTTCACGTCTTATAACATTTCTAATAAATTACCAACATAAATGCTCAATAACAATCAAAATTAAAGCAGTGAAGAAGATACCAATTCACTAAATACTCCATATTAAATAGCAGCAGCAACATATATTAATCTGATTTGAGGGATGGGATTTTGGGTCTTTTATTTTTCGAATATGGAGATTAGCTTCCCTTAACCGTATTAGACCCTTTCACAAATGAAAGGGTGCAACTCTTTAAGAAAAGTCACTTCTTAAAAATAATATAGTACCTTTTTCTTTTTATTTATTTTTTAAGTAGGATATTTAATTATTAAGGGCATATTTGTAATTCAACTTTTAATTGAGCTTCCCACTTTTATAATAATACTAGTCTTTATGTACGTGCCTTGCACGTATAACCCTAATTGAGAAGAGAAAAACGGGAAATAAAAAAAGCAACATAAGATATTAATAAATATTAGAAGTGTAGTGATAAAAGCGACTAATTCTTGTACAAAAAAAAGTTGATTTCTTATAGCTTATGAAGGTATCAAAGACGCAATTCTTTTAACTAATTTATGTCATGAATTTTTCGTTATGATTGTTACTTATTACTTATTTATATGAACAATTTGGGCAAGGAAGACTTTTGTTAACGTATGATAAGTTGGCAGATTGAATCTAGAAACTTAGCTTTCTAGTTTTGATTGTACTACAGGAAAGCCAAGAAGCTTTTGGCCTATGATATATCAACAATGTTAGCTTGTAGTTAATCTGTAAGTGATATCATTCATACTCTTATAGGAGTAATTAACTTACCACTATTCTTTTTTATTTTTTTTTTCGTTCTCGGTTCAAGTTCGGAAGATTCTATTGATTACCTAGAAGTTCTTTTCTTCTCTATTACCACGAAGCATAATAACTATTATCGAGTTCACACTTTTCTAATTCAAAATTACGAAGAAGTAAGGATAATTTTGAAATTTATTCACATTACTTGAGTTAAAATAATTTTTTAAATTTTTTGACAATCTCTAATGTAAATATGTGCCGTAAAAAATAATCCAATGTTCTAAATACAACATACGTCCCCCTCGACAAAAGAATACCTTAAAAATAATAATACAAATATTATTTAATAAAAAATAAATATCTATTATCTATAATAAGGCAAATATGAAAACGACAGATGCAAGAAACTTAAATTCATAAAGCCAATATTCTCAAAATGATATACACTTTCTTCAGGAATGTCATAAAATCATTTCCTTATATTATGCAGACATCCTATTTGTTTGGAAAGGTTCGGTAGATTTTCACATTCTATATGAATATTTTAATGTAATTTTTTCGTCCGTATTATTGGAACCATTTCATTATCATCTATGATCAATTTTTATTATGTAAAAAGAAAGATATTCATATAAACCCCTAGATCTTTATTTTTTACAATAAGATTTTACATTGAAAAATATTGTCATTTAATTATTTTTGTATTATTTAGGACTTTAAAATTAAAATAATTTTTAGCTATTAAGTATTTCCTTATTTAAATAGATAGTAACTTAATATTTAGAAACATAAAATATATTTTAACTTTAAATGTATATAATGAGTTAAGACTTTTAAGAGTAGTAATAATTTTCCACTTCGTTTAAAATGTCATAAATGTCAGTAATGTATAGTACTAATTTTCCTTTTATAGTAGCTTTGTAAAGATTTAAGACTCCTAAATCAAGTAAAACTATTTATCCCTTCTCCAAATATGACTCAAATTCCCACGCCGCAACTACAAAAAAGGAAAAGAACTAAACATATTTGTGGAAGAATACAGTTCCATAGTGTTGTCGAGAAGTAGGCGGTGAGGAGTAGAGTCCAAAACGATAGAGTCTGAAAAAGAATTTGACCCAAAATCGACTTTGTAGGTTCGGCGCATGTATAGTTTAAATGGAAAAGAAATTCACACCTAAATAATTATAATTATATCCTTAACGTTTACAAATATTTAAGGTCATAAAAGTCTATCAATATTTCGGGGATATTTTAGTCGTTCAACATTTAGACTAAATTATTTATGCTTTTATATAGACTAGTCTTATGGTACGCGCGTTGCGCGTGTAACCTATCTAAATGAGTATACAACTTTTAAAAATATATATATAAATGTTATTTTTGAATTAAAATAAATTTATAAATTTATTTCAACAAAGAATATTGATTCTGTATAGCTAATTCAATAAGGAATATCAATTTATACATTTCGCTCTCTATGTTTTCTTTTAGCTCTTTTAACTATTGCCTTAAATTACTTGTGAATGAATGTATCTAATTTATTTTCATTAGTTTCAATATATAAATTTATCTCAACTATATTTTACTTTTCGAATATTGTAATTGAACTTGTGATATAATATGTGTACAAATTTACAATATGTATTCAACTTATTCAAATAATTAACTTAAAGTACATTATAGTACTTATTACTTTAAATTAAAATACTACTATTGTAACGACCCGACCGGTCGTTTTGAGCTATAGCACTCCGCTCAGCAGCCTGAGGCCGTGAGCAGCTTCATTTCAGGTATTATGACTTGTGCGCGTGGTCGGAATTGAATTTCGGGAAGTCCAGAGTTGAATTGGAAAGAGAATTCTCATTTCGGAAGCTTAAAGTTGGAAGAATGAACTAGGATTGGAATTTTGAGTAAACGACCTCGGAATCGGGATCTGAAGGTTCCAGCAGGTTCGTATGATAATTTCGGACTTGGGCGTATGCCCGGACCGGGTTTTGGACAACCCGGGAGCGTTTTGGCGCCTATTGTGGAAGTTAGCATTTTTGAAGAAATTTCATAAGTTTGGCTTGAAGTGCATTTTAGTGTTATCAATGTCCGTTTGGGATTCCGAGTCTGTGAATAGCTCCGTATGGTGATTCTGGAGTTGGGAGCGCGATCAGAAGTGAATTCGGAGGTCCGTAGGTTATTTTGGAGTCATTTGGCTAAAGATAGAAATTTGAAGGTTTTGAGAAGTTTGACCGGAAGTTGACTTTTGATATCGGGGTCGGAATCCAATTCCGAAAGTTGGAGTAGGCCCGTAATGTCGAATATGACTTGTACGCAAAATTTGAGGTCAATCGGACGTGATTTGATAGGTTTAAACATCGGAATTAGAAGTTTGAATTTTTGAAGTTTATTGAGTTTGGATTGGAGGTCGATTCATGGTTTTAGCGTTGTTTGATGTGATTTGAGGCCTCGAGCGAGTCCGTAATGTGTTTTGGGATTGGTTGGTATGTTTGGTTGGGGTCACGGGGGCCTCGGACGGATTCCGGATGGTTAACGGATCGAAAATGGAAATTTTGGAAGGCTGAGGCTTGCTGGTGCTGCATAACCGCATCTGCGGTGTTGGATCGCAGATGCGGTACCGCAGATGTGGCAATTCAACCGCAGAAGCGGTTTTGGGCTAGAAGAGGAAGGACCGCAGATGCGGTCATATTTCCGCAGATGCGGGAAGCCGCACCTGCGGTAGAGGCATCGCACAAGCGGATTTTGCCAAGGGCTCGTGGGACCGCAGATGCGACAAGGTTCCGCAGAAGCGGGACCGGCATTCTGCGGGAAGGGGGAACGCAGAAGCGAAAATGGCAGCTAGTGGAGCCGCAGAAGCGGCTTGATGGTCCCAAAAAGCGGGACCGCGGAAGCGGAATTTCTTCCGCAGAAGCAGAATAACTGAGGGCAGAAGGATTTTAAGTCGGGATTTTGGCCATTTCTCTCATATTCTACGATGGCTTGGGCTGATTTTGGGAGAGCTCCACAGTGGGATTTTCGTCATCTTATGTTTAGGTAAGTTACTCCTACTCATTTCCAAGTTAATACAAGATTATGATCATGGAATTAGACATTAAAAATTGTGGAAAAATTGGGATTTTTGGAAGAAAACTAGAAACTGATAAATTGGATTTTTACCACGAATTTGAGCATGGAATTAAGAGTAAATTATATATTTAAGCTTAGTGAAGCTTACGGGTAGAGTATATTTCGGAGAAATTTCGGATTTCGGGCCGTGGGCCGAGGGCATTTTGGTCAACTTGTCGATCGGAGTTAGGAATTGCTATAAATTAGATTGTAACGAATATTTGGGCATATATTATGGATTTGCGTAACCATTGGCTAGCTTTGGAGCGTGGTGCATCAATTAGAGTCTTCGGAAGGCGTCGAATGCCGGTTATGGATCTTGGGGCGAGGGTGAGTCTCCTTTCTAACCTTGTAAGAGGGAATTGTCCCATTATGTGAAATAATTGATTATGTTGTCCTGTTTGCGGGGCTACATACGATGAGGTGACGAGAGTCCGTGCGTAGCTACTATTATGCCATTTGTCCGGGTAGTTAGGGCCCAAAAGCATGCTATACTTGGATTATTTATGAACCTATTGATGAGCTTGAATATCACTTAATTCACCTTTGGATTTGACGAAATGAATTTAAAAAAAAGAATAAAGCATTCATTTTGCCGTCGAAGTGTGTTAAAAAGAGAAATTGTATCTATAGGTGGCATAAGTTATTCCGATAAGTTCTTAATTGAAATAATTGAGGGTCATGTATCTCTATGTGTACCTGCGTCGCATTGCATCGATTCCAGAGCAGGGGTATTGTGATTTATTTATGGAAACAGGCCGAACCCGACGGCAGGGATTAAATAGATATCTATTAGGGCGCCGTCGACCCGGGCAGAAGTTGCGCACACAGTTTAGATTTCTGTTTGGATTTGGGCCGTGCCTCGTGTGTGATTCTGCAGCATGTTATTACATTTGTGCATGAGAATTTTTTAAATGGTGGAATTGTGGCACCCGTTTGTAGGCTTGATATTAATTTATAAGATAATAAAGAGTAAACCTTGGAAATCTTTGATTATTGTGTTGAAGGAGTTTACCTGTTTCTGGCTTCGTGAATTAGGACTGCTATATAAATCCATGATTTCCTCACATTTTTAGTATATTGTCAATTGACCTCTAGTAAGTGTCGAAGTTGACCATCTCGCCTCTACTTCTTCGAGATTAGACGGGATACTCATTGAGTACACGTTGATTACGTACTCATACTACACTTCTGTGCATTTTTGTTGCACAGGTATATTTATTTCTAGCAGCCCACTGGGCATAGCAGCACGGATGATTCGGGGACTAGGCGAGTTGCATTATTCGAGGCGGCCCGCAGCTAGTAAAGTCCCTTCCAGTAAATTGTATTTCTTTCTGTCCACTGTATTCCGGACGGATATTGTATTGTATTTTATTTCCTTATCAGTAGATGCTCATACACTTGTGACACTGGGTTCTGGGATGGTTTTTTAAATATTTTTGTATTGATTGCTAGTATGTAATTTGAATTGAAGCAGTTATCTTTTACTTATGAAATTTAAAGGAAAATATTGGTTTTCAAAATTGTTAAAATTGGATTTTAAATAAGTATTTGGTTGGCTTGCCTGACAGCGGTGTCCGGCGCCATCACGACCCTTAATGGATTTTGGGTCGTGACAACTATTACTATCAAAACGTAAGCACGTCGTATTAAACTTATTTATATATATATATATATATTTTCATACTCGACCTTGTATGTTGTAAGTTTGGTTTACATATTATTAGCAATCTTTAATTTTTGAAGACTTAAGATTAGATCTAAAATTTTATTATAGTAGATTTCTAACACGTTTATATACATTTTGTCTAATACACATAAGAAAAAGTCATAATTACTTTATGCAATTTATTTTAAGGAAAGGATTTATAAGTAAATTTTTATTTGGTTTTAAATTACTAAATTTAGGAGTTTTTATATATGTAGTTCGAATAAGGGAAGATTTATTGACCAACATTTAGTTGATTTTAACGTTTTAAATATTAGTAGAATAATTAAATTACAATTAACCAATATAAAATCTAATTTTAAAGGGTAAAAAAGGCGAACGAAATTTCACTAAGGGGCTTCGTGCTAGGATATGCATGATGCGCGGGTACCTTCTATCGATGCATATAAAATTATAAAAAATATAAACCCTTAAAAATAATATATAAGCTCTTGAATATGATAAATATTGAGCCTACTTAGTCAAAAAAAAATAGCGGATGGCATATCTAAGCATGACAACAACCAAGATAATCTTGAAAGTTCAGTGTATTAGGTGTCTCGTTCTTTTATATTAATTTCGTATCAAAATAGTCGTCTAGGTACCATGTATTCTTAGACAAGTTAACTACAAAGAGAAGAAGTTAGCGATAGATAAATTATGTAGTTAAATAATAAAATTCATCGCTAATCCTACATAGTGACAGAATTAGTTATATATTATAAAAAATCCTATTAGCTACAAGATGAATTTAGTAACTAATTCATGTTTTGTAAAGTTAAATTATGTAAAAAGAAACTTTCTTAGTAATAATATTAGTTTCTTTCTTACCAAAAAATAAAATTCCTTTTCCATCTATTTATTTTAGCATATGCATTGCGGTAATTTAGATATTTCTGTAATTTAAATTATGATAATTAATTTCTTATCACAAATTGATGATTACTATTTTTTCAACAATAATTAATATTTCAAAACCTAATGCCGTAGTAAATTTTAACGAATTTAACAACCAAGCTTCTAAAAAAATACTTATGATTTAAATTTTAAAAATAATAAATAAATCACGTGAAAAAAAAATAAAGGCAAAATTGGTCTTTATGATTAAACAAGGACAAAGAAAAAAAATATCCCACAAAAACGTGAAGTTTCCTTGTTAGAAACCAACAAAAAACTTTCCTCCTACTTTTTTGCATTCTTTTATTCTTAATATATTGTATCTTTATTAAGAAAAGATATCAAACACTAAATTATATTAGATTTTTTTTATTTAGAACTCCTAAATATAAGGAAATTTTTATGATTTTACAATTTTATACAATGTAAAATATATTTTTAAAGGGTAAAAAAGACGAACGACATTTCACTAAAGGCCTTCGTGCTTTTAATATAGTGTAGATATAGATATAGATATAAATATAGATATAGATTAATAGGATTAAATTTTGAGGTTCACAACTAAACACGTATTGATAAATTAGTGGTGGGCTCTTTGTTATAGGTAAACGCTGTGGTTCATATCTATTTTCGGCTTTATAGACCCAAAAAAGGAAAATCCATTTCTCTTGCATTTATGTGCACAGTGGTTCAATTTTCCTTATCTACTTCGGCTATTTATTATTCCCCTCCATTCCAAATTATTTGATGCTTTCTCGAACATTAATTATGTGAAATTTGATTAATATTTTAAAATATATTTTTATGATACTGATATGAAGAGAATAACAACTTGCACTTTCGCTATAATTTTTGAATATCTAAATGTTAATGTCATTGAATTGATTTAACTTAATATAATTTAGCTTCAAAAATTAAAAAAGGAAAAATGACTCTTATTTCGGGATGGAGACATTATTATTTATAAAACTAACTAAATCTTGTAGTATCAGCGTCAGTTAATACGAAGATAGCAACCGCATGAAAAGTCTGACTCAGAATTAAAGAATTTCCTCTTTGTAACTTTCTTTGGTCAACAATGAGCCGCCAATATTACTACTATTTCTTACTATCTATAGAACTCTTTCATCATAAATAGTGAATATTATGGTAGATTTTTTTAAGTATATTTTTTTAAAACAAATAAGATTAAATCCAAAAGTCAAAAAGAAGAAAATTATTATAAATAGATTTTTTTTTAAAGGTGAATGTCTATATTTTAGAGAGATTTTAAGGCTTGTTACTTGGTGACTAAGTCACTTTTCCCCTATAAATAGAGAAGTCTTATTCCATTGTAATTCATCTCATATCAATAAGAATTCTCTCTCTACTTTTCTCTGCAATACTCTTCTTCTTCATTTATTGTTTTATAACAAGTTATCAACACGAGACTCTAACCAATTGAGTAGAAGCTTTGGGATTGAGCATAATGATTGTCAATTGTTCCATGAACTTCCTTCATGATTAAATTCTGGATTTAAGGTATGTATTTTACCGTATATTTCTCTTTTATTCTATAATTTGATTTTAAATACAAGCAAAGAAAATAAAATGTTAATTATAACTCTAATGGAGTTAGTAAGAAATTATAACCACCCGAAGTGGTAAAATTTCTATGTCTTGCCATGATCAAAGTCATGTATGATCGTGAGCACAAGAAGTGGAAACCCGTCCCATTGAATTTGCTTCATTCTCATTCCCTTAAGAGAATGTGGTAGCAACATGTGTTAAGTCTGAAAGAAGATAAAATTATTACTGTGAAGGTATCAATGGATGTGGACATGGTAATGTGAACACGTGATTTTTGCCTCGCTTGAATTATTCCTATAGAATACATAAAATTAGGATTTTTCCTTTAATTATTTGATTTTTAGGATTTAATTGCATGATTTTGTGTTTATTTGCATTTTTGTGTGCATCTTTAGTTGGTATAATTCATAAAAAATACAAAAATATAGTACCTTTTGAATTTAGGACTCAAATTTATATTTTAGTTTTATTAGTTAATTAATATTACAAAAATAAGAGAAAATAACAAAAATAGTCATTTTGCATTTTTACTTAGTTTTCTTTTTAAATTAGGATTTAGTTAATTTTAGAAAAATTAATTCTAGAGTTAAATCAGGTCTTTGTTATCTTTAATTTTGTATTTAACAAAATCAAAAAAAAAAAAGGAAAAGGAAGAGAAAATGAAAAGAGAACTAAAAGAATTAAGTGTCTTAATAAAAATACCCAATTTTTGGGCCAGCCTAAACCAAAACCCATCAAATACCCGACCATCTGCCCCATACCCGGCCGAAAACCAACAATACCCAGTCCAGGGCACCCGCATAGCTCAAAACGATACCGTTTCGTCGTTATCAAATCTGAGCCGTCGAGGTGGGAAGATCCAACGGCTCAGAAGTCGGGTGTTACTAACATTTAAATGTCTGAACGCCCCCTACCCCCCCTCTCCTCGTCTCTCTCTCACCTCTCGAGACCAGTTCAACCCTGCCGCCTACCACCACAAACCGCCGGCCGGAAATCGCCTCCGCCGGCGACGATCATCCAAAGGCCACTAAATTTACACCACAAGCTCACCTCGACTCCCTCATCATGAATCTACCATCATTTTCCATCAACTCCCCCTAGAACTTCTCGAAAATCCCAAACCCTAGCCGCCGCCTATGATTCCTCCGCCGCGTCCGGCGGCGCCACCACCCAATCCCCACCAAATTAATACCCCGTTACCCTCATGATCTCCTCTTCCCTAATCTCCACTCAGTCATCCTTCGAATAACTCCGAAACCTCTCGAATCTTGGAATCAAGTTTAGCCCTAAAATTCTGGTTTTATACAACTGAAGCTCTTGGTGAAATTTTTGGTCCATTTTGAGGTTATTCATGTATTTTTGATAAGAGAATACATGTTTAATCTCAAATTGAGCCAAGATTGGAGAAATTTGACGGTTGTTTCTTTTCTTCCTCTGTTCAAATCATTTTAGGTATTTTCTTTTCTTCAATTGTTCTTTCTTTCTCTATTGTTCTGCTCCTTCTTCTCTTCTTTTTATTTTATTTGNTATGATTTTACAATTTTATACAATGTAAAATATATTTTTAAAGGGTAAAAAAGACGAACGACATTTCACTAAAGGCCTTCGTGCTTTTAATATAGTGTAGATATATAGATAGATAGATAGATAGATAGATATAGATATAGATATAGATATAGATTGATATTGATGATATATAATAATTATAATAATAATAATAATAATAATATATTTAATATGATGATGAATGCTGGGGAAAGGAATGTGACATTTCATATCTGCTCTCTTGTTCTCTTTCCCTGCCCCCCCCCCCCCCCCCCTCTCTCTCTCTCTCTCTTTAAATTAAGTTTTGAATTGTGGATAGTTATGGTTGTTCACCTGTTCTCTTTCGTTCCCTTTATACGGTATGTAATGCACATTGCGTTGATCATTAAATATTAATCTTTTAGAATACTTTTGTTGTAGACACATGATCACGCCGAACTGTAGTCCTAAAAAGGATAAGCGGTTGTTGCAAATATAATCCGGTTTACAAGTTCGGAGTCGAATCCCACAGAGAACTAAGACTTAGCTAAAGTTGTTCAATATCGCTAAAAAACACAAGTCCAAACAATTTTCTAATTATAAAGATTGCGATTCTTATTTTAAACTAATTGACTAGAAACTATTTAGAGCAGTAAAATTATTAACTAATGAGACTAAGAGTTGGAGAGAAGATTAAGGAGGTCTAGAGTTATGATTTTCCCAATTGCCGTAATTCTTCCCGCTAAGTGTTCTATAATTTCGCATATGTATTCTCTACCGATTGTGAGTAATTTGGGTGTTGTAGCTCTCTCTCGAGCAACTACCACAATTTACTAGACATATTCTCTCGAATTACGCTAGCTGGCACTAATTCACCGCTCGCTATGATCGCACCAAGATTTCGTTATCTCTAATCCCGCCTTTAAACCCTCCATATTGATCTCTCACATACGTTAGGAGTGATGTTGTTCAACAACTACCTAAATATGTATACTCTCTCGAGCAGTACCCACTAAATAGGCACAGTCAATTGATGGCCATTCAATCAATAACAACAAACATGTAGTTGAACAAATAGAGAAATCCAACGGCTTAATTATATGAAAACATAACAAGAATTCATCCTACAAAAGGTTACATCAAAACCCTAGATAACAAATTAGTTATTCATAATAGTATGCAAAACTACAATATTAGAATTCATAACCAATAATGGAAATAGAGGAAGAAAGAGGGAAACGTGAAGTTGAATCCTTCTCCTTCTTGCTCCTAGCGTGTTCTTGCCTCCCTAAAGTTTTCTCTTCTTCCAAAGTAGTGTCTCTCTCTAAAAATCACGTTTTAGGATGTATATATAGTGATTAGGGTTTGTATGGGCCGAATTTCCTTCTTCTATTTCGGGTTGGAAAATCTGATTTTTTTGCTCCGGTCCCGGTCTGGCAAAGTGACGTCGCTGCGCTGTCCGGGACTTTTCTGGTTTCTTTTGCTCCGGTACTGGTCTGGCCAAGTGAACATCGCTATGCTGCCCAGGACTTTTCTTTTCAGCTCTTTTTTCACCAATTTTTCTTCCATTTGATCCTTTTCCGCACAAGTTTATTCCTACACATAAGAAACATGTAATGAGCATATTTTTACTTCAAAAAATATGTGATCTCCCATAACTCATATAAGAAATAATATATAAACATACTCTAAACATTCAATTTTCATCATTTATCACCACCCCATACTTAAACTCTTGCTCGTCCTCGAGCAACTTAAAATTAAGCGTATGGGCAAGAAATACCTTTCAATACATACTAAAGCATCACACCTTTGACAATGGTTTATATCAACGCTTAGAGCCCAACATATGCACTCTTCATACCTTTCCTCAAGTTTTAAACTCATGCCAAGATCATTCAAAATATTCATGTGACTCTTTCTAACATCCTCGCCTCAAAACTTGACTCTAATACATTCCACACTATGACTCGCTCCTTGTGGCTACTCAAAAATCAATGTCTCTACCAATCCTTTGCAAATCATGTGCCCTCACCAACAAACCACAAAGAGAAATAGTCCACACTCAATATAAGTTCAAGTATATTTTAAGGACTCAAATATAGAAAGAATTCGCTCACTCTCACATATGCCACTCAAGTTAGTACCATAGGCTTGCCCGTATTCTAAGTCTCTACTAATTTAAGCTCGTAAAATCTAGGATCAAGTAGGACTTTATAGGTTGTAATGTAGGCTAAGGGATGGGTAGGATATATTTGAGAAAATAGTGACTAACCCTCCTAATACACTACATTTGCCATGAAAATAGTGACTAAGCACTTTAATACACTACACTTCACTTTTAAGCACCTTCTTGTCTTGACCAATTCGGTGTCTTGCCATGAAACCATACAGATTTTTCCCTTCTTCATTAAGCACATCAACATATAGATATTTACTAGCCCAGACAAAGATATGGAGATGTTATTCTTTTTTTTTTTTACTCTCCTTGATTTGGTATTTCTGGCTAGTACTTTTTTTTGTTTATACACAAGTGCACCTTGTCGTCCTTTCTATGGTTCCATTCAAAAGTTACACAATATCTTTCTTTGCTCTTCTAGCTACTTAAGTGCTTTCGGAGGTAAATTTCCAACAAGATTTAATTAAGAACAAAGGGAATTTGGCTTGTAATGTGGTTGCCAAAGAAAAGGTCTACAAGCTCAAAAAGGGGTGACTACGGATAATATCAGCACTGGTAGGCAAATAGACTAAATGGTCAATCAAAAAAGCCTACATCACTTCCCAAACTTACAAGACTTAATCAATTCGCTTTGATTCACACGGAGCAAGTTCTAGACTAGCAAGGATGGCACAAAGTACACCAGAATCTCACCTTACACAATGCACATAACTCACTCAGGCCGGCTCGAACCCGACTCTCAAGTTAAAGCAACAAGCCAGTCATCATAAAATTTAAGCACACTGAAATTAATCACAAGAGTCAAAAGATGAGTCTCGATGTCAAAAGAAAGCCACACATATTTTCAAGGCATGTACTTACAAAAATCATGAAGGAAGTACTTAGTGCAAATGCTCCACCTCTAAGATCTGATATAAAATATGTCAAAATGCATAGATACTTAAGTTCTCCCCATTCCATTATCAGTTCAAAAAGGGGGAAAAACGAAAATCCTTTTTTTTGTTTTGTTTTTGTTCTTTGGAATTTAAACCTTCAAGAAAACTATCTAGGAAGTCCATCGTCGGGAAAAGTCCAAAACTTTTTTGAAAATTCTACTTACAAGAAAAGAAAAGAAAAAAAAAACTACTACCCGGTTCAAAGACTCATCCCTTGAAAAAGAACCGTGGCCATAAGAAAAATCAAGAGGGATTATTTCTACCTATTGTTTTTCAACACACATAAAATAACACAACTAAAAATAGCATAGGAACACCCAAACAACCTCTTCACCCCACACTTAAAATTGTACATTGTCCCTAATGCATGCCCATAAATATAAGAGGGTAAAAGAAACTCCCTGATAGACCAAAGGCCGAAGCATTAGCAGCTCATGGGATACTCAGACTTCTCCCATACTTGATTCTATGTGCGGGCACCCCACACTTAGTTTTAACTATCTCACTTGCTTTTGCTTTCTTCCAATAGCCTTGCTTCCCATGCTCCTAGAGAAATAGAAAAACAACACTACAAAAGTAATAAGAAAAATGTAAAAAGTAAAAATAAAAGAAAGCAGTAAAGCTGGGTTGCCTCCCAACAAGCGCTTGATTTAACGTCGCGGCACGACGCGAATCACTTTTTGCCTCCACCTCGAGCTTATGAATTGAACCCCAAGTTTTGATTCACGTTTTCTACTATTCTCCAAGGGTGGTGGAACAAATCTAACTGCCCCGAGAAAATAATGTAGTATTCTACACTTCTTAACCCTTGCATGAGGTATGTAATTCTGACTTTCTGGCAAGAAGAATTCCAAAATATAGGCTCCTTGTTCCTCATTCCTTGACTCCTCAATTGTCTAGGATGACTCTATTTCCATATCATCATCCAAACACAATGTGGGGAAACACTTGAGTGTAGACTAATGTGCTCAACTACATGAACATTGGGACTGTCAACATCCTCAACACCCATGCACTAGAGTGAACTAAATATGTATCCTCAATGTCCTTGGTTGACTGTAGTATCTCTTCTACGACATTGATATCCTCAAAATCTAGTTCGATTGATTGTTGGTGTTCTACTCTGACCTCCTCCCTTAGCACCTCAATTTCTGCATCTAATACATGCTCATTTTGCCTACTATCCACAATATCAGCTGGTTGAGCATTAAATGCTTCAACTAATTAACTCACTTGTTCCTCCAGGTTAAGAATAGTTGCCTCTTTCCTTTGGATAGTATCCCCTAGCCTTTGTATCTGCAGTTGTTTCTCATTACTTCGTTCCATGAGGCACTTTAACATATCTTTAATCTCCTTTAGGTCAGCTTTCCTGGGTTCTTTGTTCCTATTAACTTCACCAGAAAAAGTAGAACCATCATAGTAAGGGGTTAGGGGAGGATAAGAAATATAAGCACAACCATGAAAGTGACCATCTTTACCACCACACATATCACACACATTCCACACATAAGATTGGGTTGGTGCACATAACTCGCTCTCGGAAATATTTTGATAATTTCGCCATGGGTGGTTTCCTCCACAATATGCATAAGAAGGATTAAAAGTAGAATTACCAACATTAAAACTCTCATAATTCCAAGATGTCATGTTTTTAAAATCAACAAGTAAAATAAAATAAACAAACCAAATACAAGAAAACAAAAATAAAAGTTTAAACTTGCAACCTAGCAATATGTACACCTACAGCTACACCGTTAGTTCCCCGGCAATGACGTCAAATTTGATCACGTCCAACTCTAGTCCTAAAAAGGATAAGCGGTCGCTGCAAATATAATCCAGTTTACAAGTCCAGAGTTGAATCCCACAGAGAACTAAGGCTTAGCTACAGTGTTCAGTATCGCTAAGAAACACAAGTCCAAATAATTTTCTAATTATAAAGATTGTGATTCTTATTTTAAACTAATTAACTAGAAACTATTAAAAGCATTAAAATTATTAACTAAGGAGCCTAAGAGTTGGAGACAAGATTAAGGAGGTCTAGAATTATGATTTCCCCAATTGCCGGAATCCTTCCCGCTAAGTGTTCTGTAATTTCGCCTATGTATTCTCTACCGATCGTGAGTACTTTGGGTGTTGTAGCTCACTCTCAAACAACTACCACAATTTACTAGACGTATTCTCTCGAACTACGCTAGCTGGAACTAATTCACCGCTCACTATCATCGCACCAAGGTTTTGTTATCTCTAATCCCGTATTTAAACCCTCCGTATTGATCTCTCACATACGTTAGGTGTGATGTTGTTCAACAACTACCTAAATATGTACTCTCTCGAGAGCAGTACACACTAAATAGGCACAGTCAATTAATGGCCATTCAATCAACAACAACAAATGCGTAGTTGAACAAGTAGAGAAATTCAATGGTTTAATTATATAAAAATATAACAAGAATTCATCCTACAAAAGGTTTCATCAAAACCCTACGTAACAAATTAGTTATTCATAATAGTACGAAAAACCACAATACTAGAATTCATAACCAATAATAAAAATAGAGGAAGAAAGAGGGAAAAACGTGAAGTTGAATCCTTCTCCTTCTTGCTCCTAGCGTGTTCTTGCCTCCTAAAGTCTTCTCTTCTTTCAAAGTAGTGCCTCTCCCTAAAAATCACGTTTTAGGATGTATTTATAGTGATTAGGGCTTGTATGGGCCGAATTTCCTTCTTCTATTTCGGGTTGGAAAATCTGCTTTTTTTTGCCCCGATCCCGGTAAGGCGAAGTGAACCTCGCTTCGCTGTCCGGGACTTTTCTGGTTTCTTTTGCTCCGGTCCTGGTCTGGTGAAGTGAACATCGCTTCGCTGCCCGGGACGTTTCTCTTTAGCTCTTTTTTCACCAATTTTTCTCCCATTTGATCATTTTTCGCACAAGTTTATTCCTACACATAAGAAACACGAATGAGCATATTTTCACTTCAAAAACCATGTGGTCTCCCATAACTCACATAAGAAAAAATATATAAACATACTCAAAAACATGTATTATTCATCATTTATCAACATATTACCCTCCCCAGACCCGACAGTGTGGGATAATATTGTGTATGTTGTTGTTGTTGTTGTAGAGGAGATTCCTCTTTTACGTGGAAGTTGCAATTTCTTGGGAAACTTACACAAATGTCCCAAATAATTCTCAACTTACCAACCTCTAGCCATTAGTCATAGACTTACCAAAACTAGCCAACAAAAATTAAAAAACCAAATAATAAGGTTCTTTCTCTCAAAGAATCACATGCAAAAATCACCTTCCATATTTTTAAGCGTGATTAGCAACATTAGATACAAGACGAAAAGGAAATTTCATGGACGGGGTAGCAAATAAGGTGATGAAATACAAAAATCTATATAATATTTCAAAAATCTAAACAAAAAAGGAACTTTTTCAATGGGTATAGTTGAAATTCATTGAAAATATATAGATAAGTCAATATACAAAATTTGAGGAAGATTGGAGGTGATTTGGACTGGTTTTGTATCAAAATTCGTAATTAAATCGAGTTCAAAAAAGTCTTCTGCGACACATGTATCAAACATGTATCACGCATGTATCACACACACAGGTATACATGGATATACATGTGATACACAGTTGATACATATGTGATACACAAATGATACACAGTGTGATACACATATCATTTTTTTTCATGTTCAGCTTTTACTTCGAATTTTCAATTCAAACCACCTCAAAACTTCACCAAATCATCCCAAAACTGATATTCAAGCTCCTTAAGTTGTGCCCAATCTATTCTAATAACACCCACTCAAAACAAAGCAAGAATTTGATATTTTTTGCTACAAATAGCTAATTGGCTAATTTGGCTAATATTAGTAATATTTTATCAATTGGCCAATTTTTGTAATGAGCTACTTATAAATGGACATAGCCGGTGATTTCCCATTTATTTACCCGCTTGGTTTCTCTGGCTTAAAGTTTTCGTGTCAAAAATAAAAGAAGAGATGGCCTAAAGAATGCCAAAGTCTTGGAGTCGAGGTGGGTAAATCCGTAACCCAATAAAATTAGTGATAATGAAAAAGGGCACCAAGTAATAAAATTAGTTATTCTCTTTATGCACGTGGTTTTCTTTCTCCTTTAACATGATAAACGAATTGATACCATATAACAATGCATTAATATAATTAATATTTTCTTTTGCCTTAAATTTAGTTTTGCAGTAGAAGCACAAAAACTTTAGCATTGTGTAGCTAAATTTAAAAATACCTACTTCCTATTTATTTTCTCTTTATAACCTCCCCCTCCATAACCTACATATCTTTTTCTTTTCCCTCTCACTTCCTCTCCTTATAGTTCTTCTATCTCTCTCTCCTCTTTCTCTCTCATGATTTAGCGAAAATCATTGCAAATTATGCAAAAAAATCAGCGGGATGAAAAGGTAAGAATGATCTCACACCAGAGAAAGTCAGAAGCAAAAACTAAGAGAAAAATGGGAAAAAAAATAGAGTTCAATTTTATTTTTCTTCTCTCTTTTTTTGTTGGATTGAATCGGTTGAAAACACCTAGACGAGTCTATATACAAAACTTGAGCAAGATTAGAAGTAATTTAAACTGGTTTCAGGTAAAAAAATCAGACCTAAAAATCCAACTGCGACATATGTATATCGCTTGTATATCGTGTACATCAGTGTATATGACACACAGACTTTTACGGACGTCTGTGTATATCAATTTGTATATCATGTATATTACACAAATTTTTTATGGATGCCAGTGTATATAGCATATAAACATTGTATCGTGTATATAACACAATTTTGATGGATATACACATATACAGTCTGTGTATATTACATTGTATATCGTGTATATAACACAAATTTTTATGAATATACACAAATACATATGATATACATGAGATATCACTGATGTACATGGAGATGTACACGGTATATAATGAGGGATACCTGTGTGGATTCATCTTAAAACTTAAGTTTTCAATCTGAAATATATTATACAAAGAAGAAATTTTTTTGATATACTTTTTAATATACACATTATTATTATTATGTCATGCACTGTGATATGCAAATAATATAATTATTACTGTGTTATGTATTTGGATATACAAATTAAAAGAACTAGAAAAATGATTTAGAAAAATTTGGAGGATTTTTCAGATACTATTGAAGGAAATGGAACCTTTGTGATGTCGAATATCTATTGCATGTGGTGAATTCGACCCGTTTAACACCGAAACTTCTAAATCAAAGTCATCATCTACATGAAGAGATGGAGATTTGACCACTGTAGATTTAAATTTTGATTTATTAGAGGTTGAATTTTTACCCATCTTTTAAATTGAGAAAAATGTTGATATGCTATGGGAAATTCAACAAAAGATTCTAGATGTAGAGAATTACCCAAGAAAAAGATTAAGATGAAACATAATAGAGTAATTATCGGAGAAGAAGAGAGAGATTTGGGGGATTGAAAAATGTGGAGTGAAATTAGGGGAAGAAAGAGAACTAGAGCGTTAAAGAGGGAAAGAGGGGAAAGTGTTGTACGGTTCTTTTGATTTTACATAAAAATAATTTTGGATATAAAATAATAATTAAATATAATAAAACCTTAATGTTGGGATATAGGGTGCCAATATCTAAAACTAGGACTTTTTTATACCAGTTCTCTTCCTAGGTTGTTATACCATGCCATTTTCTCGGGAATCTTCCGCTAAATAAATTCAAGACTTCCCAATAAGTTACTCCTTCCATTCACTTTTACTTGTCTACAATGAATTTTGCACGTCCCTTAAGAAAAAATAAATGAAGTGCATATTTTACATAATGCCCATAATAATGATAGTGGTATTTAGAGAAGAATTGGGAAATGATTTGTGAAATGAGTAATTACATGAAAAAAATATGGTATTTCTTGATTTGCTAAAAAATTGATAAGTAAAAGTAATAGTAATATATTTTTAGTATAGTAACAAGTAAAACGAATGACGGGAGTACTATCGTCAAGAAGTCGACGCTGGATGCTGATATAAGAATAATTAAAATATGCTTTTAATCTAAGCATGCACCCTCTTATTGATATATGCTTTTAATTGATTAATCTTAGCATACACTGTATGACCGTGCTCTCTACTCCACAAGGCGGAATAATTAAATAGAACACATCAGAAAATGTTGTTTTGATAAAAATATTACAATTATATAGTATACCTTGTACCAATTTCTTGCAAATAATACTCCAAACAAAGTCTAATGCCCCCTAGATTCTTCTCTCATTTCCACCATCTTGTCAACATTATCTGTTCATGGCTAATTCAGATATTGAGGCTTCTAGTACTGGTTATTCTTGTTGTGTACAGTTCGTATATACTGAGACAGGGAAACTGCAAGTACAGGGAAATCTTAGATAAGAAAAGCTCTGAGTTTGTGTACAGGAGGAGACGCTTGATTGTGCAATTTGCTTATTAGAATTCGAGAATGGAGATAAAGGAAGGAAGTTGGGAAGTTGCAGTCATATGTTCCTCGACGAGTGCTTGGAAAAATGGCTGATACATGGCAAGGGACAAGCAACTTGCCCGCTTTGCCGGTGTATACGGTCGAAACCGGGTTCGCCTATTGTGTGACCAATCGAGACTGAAACGTGACAGATTAAAGCTCGATCTCGGGTTATATCGAAACGAGGTGCGAAATTGCATCGTTGAGCTCGTGACCCCGGGACCGAACAAGATCGAGACCAAACAAGACCGAGGAAAAATTGCCGAGCCAAATAACAGAAGGCTGAAATATCCGCGATCGGTTGGAGATCACGGCGGAAATCTCGGCACATATCAAAGAGAGGCCGCTTAATTAGCAAATCATGAGATTTTTTACCTTATATAGAATTTTATCTAGAGTAGGACACCCCTACTATATAAAGGGGGTCTGATCATTTGTAACACACATTGTAATACGCAGCACAAAGCAATATACTGTTATTTCTAGCCCTTATCATCTTGTTATTCTGTTCTTACATCAGTTGAGGCATTTCTTGGTTCAAGGGTTATCGAACTCGAAGGCCAAGGCTGTTCAATTTGTGTGGTTTGCATTTATTCTATTATTATCAATTTCAATATTAGTCTGTTTCCTTAATTTGTACCAAGTTATATCACATATCATTAAAATCGCGTATAAATTCAATTGTTATCCGATTTTGAGGGCAAACAGTTTGGCGCCCATCGTGGGGCTAAAGATAATAGTAGTTACTTGGTACATATTTTCATAACACACACTATTTTACACTTGTTCTTTGAAGTATCTTTGATTCCATGACTAAAATATCAAACTCTCAGTCGGCACCCCTTCACGTTGACAATGATTTCGGCCACCACGGCGAGAATGATAACATAGCACCAGGGAACGATGTACCCCCGATCGATCTCGATGGAGTTCCTGCTATAGATCCAATTGATGTCACCTCACATGCAACGCAAATTTGGCCATAGATCTCGAGAGCAACGTCCGTAGGGATGTTTAATCAGCCGCTCAAAGCACACATGGTGGCAAAGAGGGCGGGATCAGCCTGGGGGTGATCTTCGAAATGTTGCAGGCTCAACATGCATCGATAGCCCAGCTCAAAAACTAGAATCACCCATCGAACAGGATCGAGCCCGAGCCGTCCCAGGAAGTTATCCACGGGGTCGAAACAGCTTCAAGGAAATCGAACGAGAAAGAATCGGGGACCGGTCCTGCAATCATGAAGATGCTCGAAGAATTGATAAGACGAATTGAGTCGGGGAAAAAGAAGATCGAGGCAAACGACAAGAAGGTGGAAACTTACAACTCTAGGGTCGATCAAATCCCGGGGGCATCGCCAATATTGAAGGGTCTGGATTCCAAAAAGTTCATGCAAAAATCTTTCGCCCCGAGCGCGTCTCCCCAGCCGATCCCCAAGAAGTTCCGCATGCCCGAGATTCCTAAATATAATGGAACGACCGATCCGAACGAGCATGTCACCTCTTACACTTGTGCTATCAAAGGAAATGAACTAGAGGATGATGAGATTGAACCTGTCTTGCTAAAGAAATTCGGAGAGGCCCTGTCAAAGGGAGTTATGATATGGTACCACAATTTACCACCTAATTCTATTGACTCATTTGCTATGCTTGCAGATTCTTTCGTATAGGCACACGCCGGGGCCATCAAGGTTGAAACCAGAAAATCGGACCTTTTCAAGGTAAGGCAGAAGGACAACGAAATGCTCAGAGAATTCGTGTCTCGATTCCAAATGGAACGGATGGACCTACCACCGATCGTTGATGATTGGGCTGTTCAAGCTTTCACCCAAGGACTCAATGTTCAAAGCTCGATGGCTTTGCAGCAGTTGAAGCAGAATTTGATAGAGTACCCGGATGTTACTTGGGCCGATGTGCATAATCGATATCAATCGAAGATCAAGGTCGAAGACGATCAACATGGGGCTCCTTCCCGGTCCATTTATCCTATCAGACCCGTCGATAGAATTAAGAAGGATATTGACCGAGGACCGAGGTTGAACAGAGATCGATACCAGCCATATAATGGAGATCGTCGAAGCAACGGATCTGGGCGAAATCCTGTACGAAATGAAAGGAGGAGTGATCGAGGCCAGACCTCTCGAGGGCTCATGAGCAAGAACGACTTCGACAGGTGAAGAAGCACCACAATTATCAAAATACAACTTTAATGTTGATGCAGCCGCCATCGTATCGGCTATCGGATGCATCAAAGATACCAAATGGCCTTGACCTTTACGAACCGATCCAGCCCAAAGAGTTCCCAACCAAATGTGAAAATATCATCGCACTCATGGCCCCAAAACGGAAGATTGTCGACAATTGAGAGAAGAAGTAGCCCGGTTATTCAACAACGGGCATCTTCGGGAGTTTCTGAGCGACCGAGTCGAGAATCATTTTAGAAACGGGGATTCCAATAAACAAAATGAGCAAGAAGAACTTCAACACGTCATTCATATGATATCAGAGGGGTTGATGTTCCTTAAGGTCCGATGTTAAAGCGCACCAAAGTATCAATCACGAGGGAGAAAAGAGTCGATATTACATACCAGAAGGAACTTTATCTTTCAACGACGAGGATGCAGAAGGAATCATGCAGCCCCATAATGATGCACTGATAATATCCACACTCATGAATAAATCTTCCAGGTAGCTCGGCCAACATCATTCGATTGAGGGTCGTAGAACAACTCGGCCTACAGGATCAAATCGTGCCTGCAACTCGAGTGCTAATCGGATTCAACATGGCTTGTGAAACTACTAAGGGAGAAATAACGTTACCGGTAAACGCAACTTGGAATCATCCAGGAGACCAAGTTTTATGTGATTGAAGGGGACATGAGGTATAACGCGCTGTTCGGGAGACCGTGGATCCACAACTTGAGGGTTGTGCCCTCAACCCTTCACCAGGTGTTAAGGGATCGGGCCATTCGCCTCGGCAGTTTTATGGAACACTCTTATGGGATCGAGTCATTCGCCTCGTCAGACTCGTGCATTATATTCGATGGGGAGTCAGCGTACATATATGTCTTCCTGACTCGAGTTTTGACATTTTATCTATCATTGGTCGTATATATGTATTCCATTCGAGGTAGTATTCGGTATTTGAGGATCTCGTATTTACTCTTCTGTTGAGGATCGTATTATACACATATATCTGTTCTTGTTGCTCTTACTTCCTATGCTTCACACCTATCTTCTTTTATAGTACTTTGATTATGGACCACTAGTAAGTGTCGATGTCGATCCCTCGTCACTGCTTCTTCGAGGTTAGGCTAGATATTTACCGGGCACGTGTTAATTTACGTACTGATACTACACTTTTACACTAATTGCGCAGGTACTGAAACAGGTACATTCAGTGGTCATTTAGGCACGTAGGCGCAACTGCAGAGGAGACTTTGTGGCGAGGTAAATTCCATGTTACGATCCGCAGGATATGGAGTCTCCGTTCTATTCATTTACTATATTTTCTCTAGTTTGCATTCCAGACAGTTATTGTAGTAGTATTGTATTTTCTAGTAGATGCTTATGCACTTGTGACACCGGGTTTTGAGAATTTAGAATATTATTCTTGGTTACATTTCTGTTGTGACATTCGATCTTATATTTTGATCATATGCTATCCTTGAAGATAATATCAGTATTATACTATGAAATAGAACGATTCCGCTTATTTATTTCATCACTTGTTATAACATATGTTATGAACTATCAGTCGGTATATTGATTAATTATAGGCTTGCCTAACGGTAGCGTTGGGCGCCATCACGGCCTATGATGACAATTGAGTCGTGACAACATTATTCGAAAAAGTAAGTTGTCAAAAGTTATATTTACACAACTTCTTAATGGACAAAATCTAAACTATGGCTTAAAAAAGGCACATAGCTAAAAAAATATTTCTAATCATCCTGAGTCATCAATTTGGCCAATCGTATTTTTTTTATTATCGAAAGTAATTTTTTTTTAAAGTTAAGCTATTTGGTCAAATTTTTAGAAGGAAAAAAAGTACTTTTCAATTGAAGTAGAAATTGTTTTTGTGAGCCTGAAAATAGTAATTTCTCCTTAAAAGTATATTTTTGAGAAATTTGATTAAATGCTAATTTCTGCTCAAAATTACTTTTCTATCAAATATAAATGTTTTTTTACCAAAAGTATTTTTAATATAAGCTAATTTTAAAAGTTGGGCCAAATAATTAAGTTGCAATCAATAGTATAATACCAGCAGGTAGCAAGTGACCCAAAAAAACAAAAGTGGAAGGCGAGGCGAGGTTAGTTCAAGCATGTCGTACGCGCGTCAGCACAACTTGCGTTTCCAATAACTTCCTTTAAACATTCATTGGATTTCACTTCTCAGTTCCCACTTGTCTCTCTCTCTCTCTCTCTCTCTCTCTCTCTCTCTCTACTTTTATCTTCTTCTGTTCATGTTCTATGTTCATGCATCAATAATTTGCAAATCAACCCACTTCTCCCTTTTCTCATCAATCAGCCACCTTAATTTCTTCTGATAAATTAAAGCCACTGTTTTGTCCCATAAACTCATCTTCAAACAAACAACCTTTTCACTTTCTTCCTTCTTTTTCCCATAATTAGTCGCAGATCCCTCCCAGATGTAGCCCTTTTCTTTCTTTAGCCTGCCCTGAGTTCATTCTCAGCTGGCTTGATAAAAGGATTTCAAGAATTAATTCAAAATATGGCCTTTGCAACTCAACAGAAAAAGGCCCTTCATTCTATGCTAGCAAGTAAACTCACCCACCTCAAAATCCCAGATTCCTCTTCTACTGATCCAGACTTTGATTTCTCTGAAGTTTTTGGTCCTCATACTTCTTCATCTCCTTCATCATCATCTTCTAATTTTCTAACAGACCCACAAATCATTCACAGTAGGTCCCACTCTTTTGTGGGTCCCTCTCCAAGATTCACTCTCTCATCAAAGACTCTACCTTTACACCAAGAAGTTGATTCTGAGGGTGAAAATGATAGTGATAAAGTTGATACTCATAATCTTGAAATTAGTGGAGATAATAAGGTAGTTAGGAAAATAGGGCCAGGGGATTTTGAGATGTTGAGGATGATAGGAAAAGGTTCTTTTGGGAAGGTTTTTCAGGTGAAGATGAAGGGTTATGGTGATGATGGTGATGATGATGATGGGATTTATGCTATGAAAGTGATGAGGAAAGACACAATTATAAAGAATAATCATGTGGATTATATGAGGGCTGAGAGGGATATTCTCACCAAAGTTGAGCACCCTTTTATTGTTCAGCTTAGATACTCTTTTCAGGTAATACTTGTAGCTTATACTGGACTTGCTCATGTTGTTTATTCTGTTTCGAATTGGTGGGTATATTAATTACAGTTAGAGAACTTTTGTTACTACTGTTATTTATATATATTTAACTTATTCGTTACTTTTATTTTTATTTGGTATGATGATGACGTGAGCTTAAGTGGAGAAGTGAGGATTCATCTAGCCGATCCCACCTTGCTTAGGATTGTGGCATAGTTGTTGTTGTTGGTGGTGTTGGGTATATTAATTAGACTTTATAGATAAATAGTTAGGGATATCTTGGTGAGAATGGTGTATCCACATTAAGGGAGTTAGCTAAGTGTTATTCCAGCCATCAATCTGAATTGATGTTACTGGTTCTTTTTTCTTAATGTGCAAGAACAAGATGATCTTATGAATTAGGGATTATTTGGTTCTGAATTAGAAGCTGAAATTAGGCCTATGTTTTTGTTCTTTCATTAATTTTCTGTTAAGGAGGTATTTTAAAGGCGACCGCTTTTACTTTTGCCTCTCTCTGTGGGAAAGTCTTTACAAAGAAAGAGGAAACTCTTTTGGTATCCGTTTGATTTCTAATGTCACCCATGCCTTCTTCTTATGCTGGGACAAAAGGAGCAAGTTTTGAGCTTTATTAGTAGTTAGCATTATTAATTTCTAGTGAAATTGATTTCAAGTGGAATTACTGTTCTTTTTGTCTACAATCTAGTCAGTTCATTGAGTATTTGATGCGATCTTTTAGCAGATTTGTTTAGGCAATTTCAGAGTGAAGCTCATTTTCTCTGTTGAATTTCTGTTGCGATTTTCTTCTGTTTTAGTTTCCAAGTATTCTTTGTCTTTGACGCAGATTTTTTCTTCGCTCGAAGACTTATTTGGACAATTTTAACGTGAAGTTCACTAACTTTCTTGAAGTTCTGTTGTTGTAATATTCTTCTGTTTAGTTTCCATATTTCTCGATGTTTATACAGATTTTGTCTTTCCTTCGTATACTCATGATATTGCTATTGATCTTTGAAATCACTAAACAATGTTTGTTGATGCCTTTACAGTCTCAGACCAAACTTTCTTTCCCTATGATGTGGTTTTTATACAATGTCTTTCCTTAAGTCTTTTATTTTGGAATATGCTGCAGACAAAGTCTAAGCTGTACTTGATTTTGGATTTTATAAATGGAGGACATCTTTTCTATCATCTATACAGACAAGGGATTTTCAGGTACCCTTGTGTATGTCTTATTCCCTAACGAGTCATGATATTGCGTTCAGCTCTTTCTAACTCAGCTCTTGGGTGTGTTTTGGGTAGTGAGGACCAGGCAAGGATTTATACTGCTGAGATAGTTTCTGCTGTTTCACATCTTCACCAGAGAGGGATCGTGCACCGAGACCTCAAACCTGAAAATATTCTCATGGATGGTGATGGACATGTAACGGCCTTGCCTACTGTACTCTACTGCTGGAACATGGCTGATGCATGAAAGAAAAAAGAAGAAAAATATATTATTTTTCCTTTGAACTTTGCAGTTGATTTTGCCCTCTTCTTAAGCATCTCTCATTTTCCACCCAGGTCATGCTGACAGATTTTGGACTGGCAAAAGAGATTGACGAATCAAGCAGATCAAATTCGATGTGTGGAACCACGGAATACATGGCTCCAGAGATTTTACAGTCAAAGGGCCACAATAAAGATGCTGACTGGTGGAGCGTTGGGATACTTCTGTATGAGATGCTGACTGGTCAGGTAATCTAAGTATTTGCAGTGCAACATTAGAACACTAGAATCATGCAGTTTTGTAACAATGCAAAAAACATAGACAGTTCATTGGACATTTTATGGAGCTTATTGTTATGAAATGTACTATTTATTGCATTATGTTTCAGAAAGATTTTTGTGGGCTCTATTGGAACACTTTTGACTCTCCTTTCTTTCAGCCGCCATTCACACATTCAAATAGAAAGAAGCTTCAGGAAAAGATAATCAACGAGAAAGTGAAACTTCTACCACGTCTGACCGGTGAAGCTCACTCTCTGCTCAAAGGAGTATGTACAAACTTTCAATTGACTGCTTGCTCTGACTTTCTTAGAAAAATGCTTGTAATTCAACTGAATGACAACTTCCACTTTTTTCCTTTAGTTGTTGCAAAAGGACCCATCAAAAAGGTTAGGCAGTGGACCAAGAGGAGGGGATGAGATCAAAAGTCACAAGTGGTTCCGGTCAATCAATTGGAAAAAATTAGATGCCAGAGAACTACAGCCTAAGTTCAAACCTGATGTAATTGGCAGAGCTTGCACCGCCAATTTTGACAAATGTTGGACTACGATGCCACCAGATGACTCACCAGCAAATACTCCGACAGCAGGCGAACACTTTCAAGGTTACACTTATGTAGCACCAAATCCTTGGCTCTCCTCTAGTTGATTAAGACTGTATCCTGACAAAATTTCGGCCTCCTTTTGTTTGCTAGTGTAAGCTCATTCTTTGTTACAGAGAGGATCATGAGAAATATATGGATTAGATTGTATCTTGATAAAAGCAGACTCTTTTAACTCTTTTGTTTACTATTGTAAGCTCATTCTTCTTAGGGACAAGATGTGAGAAATAAACACATCTGTCTTTTTCGCATAGCTCTTGTGTTTTATATGTTTCCTCTCAAGCCTATTTGATTCTGCTCTCGCGAAATTGTATTTTCTTGAAAAAATGTTTACTGCAAGTAAAAGAGAGTGTAAGAATGTGTTCACAGACCAGCTTTTCCACCACAATCATGTTGCACCATTGTAGGATCACAGGATGGAGGATGGTAATTGCCGAGTCTGATCAAAAAAGGATAGAGGATGGTAGCTATGATCTACACTCTAAAATAGTATCTCTAGTTACCGGGTGTAGGGGATTGTACTTTGTTTCCTTGTCAAAAAGTATCTCTAATTTACCAAGTTAACTGGACATCAACTTGCCTAAATTTTCACTTGAGGCATTGAGAGAGTACATGTGAAGGCAATCTTAAAACAAGAATCTTTGATATTCAATTTCATGGTTGATATTCAGTGAACGTGGAACTTTAGCTGCCAATATTCCAGACAGCATGGCTCATTAGTTGTTCTCACTTATGTGATGATTTGCTACATTTCAATTTCAAATTGGTATGAACATTTATCAAAGTTGTTCACTATTCAAGATCTCCAAATGACTAATGTATGATTCATTACAAATGTGTATACTGGATATCTGAAAAGAGAGGATATACAAGACCTTGTGGCATACTAGAGCACAAAACTGCTAGTGAATTCTGCCACATGAATTTTGCCATTTGGTTCACAACTGAATATAGAAGCAAATTGAGGTTAGTGTTGGTGCACTAGTGAAGTGTAAAAGTGTATAAGCCTTTAGGGGATGAGTTTGATTTGTGGTTTTTTATTTCCTCCGTGTCTATTTCCTTTTATTGGAGATATGTCTGTGGGAGGATCTACTTGATTCATTTACATGGTTGCACAATCTTATTCAGTATTAGTTGAGAAATATAGAAGGTGTATTCCCAACTACTAGTTTTAGGAACTGGTGCGACATCAAATGATGCAACTGGAAAAGTTGCAGTCAATCTTGTGATGAGTAAAGTAGTGCTCTTTTGAACTATGTTAGGACATAACTCTAGTCATGTATATATGAATAGAAGAGTGCCACTCTTATGATCTTGGAAGTGTTAAAATCTGTAATTCATAAGAAATTCTGAAGATGGCTTTTTCTTTTATTTCTTCTGCTTAATATCTGATACTTTCTCTCTGCACCTTGCTGGTTGCTGATTCCGCTCACTATTTCACTATCTGAAATTCTGAGGTTGTACTTGAAAAGTTTATTCAACCGAAGAACTGTACACATGCATGTATAAGCATCAGTATATCTTGCTTCATAACTAATTCTGCCATACCAGTGAATTAACTAGAGATGTTTGTAGATACACTAAGCTCGAAGGTTATGCTGTTTATCTCGGCAATTAAGTGTTAATTGCTTAGGATGTGACAGTTGTTTTTGTATCAATAGTATTGAGTTGTCTCCAATTAGTGAGACGTTTAATGGCATCTCTCCATAAAGGAATGAAAAATGACATGGTCGTGAAAAGAAGAACTGTGGTAGATAAGGAATATCATATAACCATGAGAAGTACAAGTTTTGTCAATGTATAAGTTAGGTCTGCTCTCCTGAAAAAGCTGGCTTCTGGAAACTTCTAAGAGGCACACCTGTGATGTGTGAATAAGATGATTTTCAGTGCATAGTCCTTATCTAAGATATTTTGGAAAAAGTTGCATAAAGGTTGGAATCAGTTGATGAGCACTGGTGACTACTTAATGTGAACTTAAACAAGTTATAGCTTCATATGGTATATGAAAAGTAGAAAGGCATCTTATTCTACTTACTTTTAAATGGATAACTAGTTGTGCTCATAATCACCAGAGGGTGTTGTTGTTGTGTGTGTTTGGGGGGGGGGGGGTCGCTAAGACCTCGTTAATCACGTGGATAGCTATATTATTTCTTAAATTTTCCAAATTTATCTTAATATGCAAATTGAGCAGAATTCCACTTTAGTTGGAATTGCTTTGAGAACTACCCTCTCATCCAAAGTTTAATATATTTGCTTATAGACTGGTGAGCAGCATAGATTCCCTTATTCTTCTGAGTTCCATTTGGAAAACTAGAAAATTAGTGAAAATATCTTAATTAATTGCATAGAAAGAGAAGGATCTAGCCACTAATAAAGCTACTGTTAGGATTGGTGCAACTTAAGGGAGATTCCAGTCATTTTTTATAACACAAATGAGAATCAGCTGAGGTTCTTTACCTTTATACTTGTATATATATATCCATAGGTTTTGGCTTGTTATGCAATAACATTATCTATCTGTTCTTGAAAGCATCTGGCAGTTAGAATCTGTAGCATTATTTGCCATGAACAACAAAAGCAGAAGCAACAAGTCCCTCTGTGAGAAGTCAATAAAGATGGTGACAAATGTGATCAGGCTATCATCATTATCCATTGCCAGGATGAGCCTTGGAATTTCCGTGCAACCAGAAGCCGTGAAAACGCCTGTAACAGGACCTGCAACATTCGTCAAAGGCTCAACAACAGCACAATTTCCTGAGAGCTTAAGGTCACAGGAACCATTAAACATCAAGAAGCCGATTGCCTACTTGATTGAGCCAGTCAAAAGTGATAAATCCATGCATCATGTAATTCACGAGAAGAACGGTGTAGATGGGAGGGCATCCGATTATATAAGAAAAGTGCATGAGAAGAATCGCCATGATTCAAACGAGGCCATGAGTTTTTCTGCATTCATAATTCCACCTCCACCGCGTTTCATGTAGTCATGTTTGTACTGTCAGCTATGTGTATTTCCGTCTTCTACTATCTTAAGCAGGTGATGGATCATAACTTTTCTTCATCTATGTTGGATAATATACTTTGCTTCTCTTGAGAACAAGCTTATGATTAGTGTCATAGCAATGAAGAATCTTCCTCTTTTGTCCCTTTATCTATTAAAGGCTTGCCTGCATCTTGCACTCTACCATTGTTCCTTTATTGCTTGGCGTCCATTGATCATCTGTCTGCCATATATCAATCAATCCAAATCAATTGGAGTTGGTTATATGAATCTAGTTAGAATTGGTTAAATAAGTTGTCTTTTAGGTGAATTAAGGTTTCTCAAAAAGTAAGATTATCTAAATCTTGGACTAGTTATCATAGGCGGATCTAGGATTTTAATTTTATGGGTTCAAGATTTCGATTTCAACCAATGAATTCATCACCTTGTTTGAGTTATAGGTTCATTCGCAAAATTTTCAGCAATTTTAGTGAATTTTATATAGAAAACCACAGTCTAGGATAAAAGTTACTCATGACTAAATTAAACTCATAACTAAACTGTTGGATCCGCCCTGCAAATGGAGTTATTATAAAAGTTTAAGGGGTAAAAGATTTGTGGGTTGTGACATTTGTGTTGTTAATTATAAAAGCTTTTCACTAAGTATAAAATAGGAAAAATAAAAAGTTTAAAGTTGAATTATTTTTAATTATAAAAATGTATCATTCTTTTTGGAACAGACTAATAAAGAAAGTGTGTCATCTAAATTAAAACGTAGGGAGCAGAACATAGCCAAACTATGTCAACTGACCTTCGTCATATATGACCATCTTCAATGTTATCCAATCTTTTACCCAATCTTAACATTTACATTACTGCCATATTCATCATAAGGATTTTTTGAACCTAATTGATAAAATATTATTGGTCACCATTCTACAGGACATGCCTTTGCTTTCATCCTTCTTATAGGATTAAACTTGCGGTGCATGTTTCTATCTTACTTCTCCTCTTTATCCTAAAATACTTCTTACCTATGTTGCGCGGATTCTCCAAAATATAACCGCACCCGTATTGGATTCTTAAAAAATACACTATATTTGGAGGATCCGATACGTATCCTGCCATATTTTCGGAGAGTCCGAGCAACATAGCTTCTTACAAATGATCTATAAATCCAACTTCCGATTGCTAGTTTTGTCATCTCAAAATAGAACTGTCTGGCATATATGGAAGAAAAGATGTCAATAAAAGGGAGATGGATTGAGAAAATATTCCAGAAGAGCAGCAACATAAGTTGAAACTGATGTTTCCTGCTATTAATTAAGGCTTTGTTAATAATTTCCTTATGAATGAACAAATAATTAGAGAGAAGAAATAGTAAAGAGAGAAAAGAAAAATCCATATCTCTCTCAAGTGTAAAGAGAATATTGTTGAGCAAAAGAGGAATATCTTTCTCCTCACCAATCCTCAGCTTATCTGTGGGCCTCAAATAAGGATAGAGAACTTATTGCGTGTAAACGTCACAATCTGTTATTCACCCCTTGTGGATGGATATGTTTTCCACAGTAAAAGCATACACTTTCTATTTTTATTTTTGATTGTTTACCCTCAAAATCGGATAACAATTGAATTTGTAAGTGGTTTTAAGGATACATGAATTAAATTGATTCAAAACGATAAATTAAATTACAATTTAAATAAAGTATGATAAAGTAGATTAAAACCGCACAACTTGAATAGTTATAGCCTTGGCAAGTCGGTCACACTTGAATTGGATGCAATACAAACGATATCAAAATACAGAAGAACGGTAGCATACAGAAAGAAAGTAATGTTATACTACTTTGGGATGCGTGTTACAATGTGTTTTACAAGTAATCATACCCCGTTTATATAGTAGGGAGTCCTACTTTAGATGCAACTCTATAAAAGGCAAAAATCTCCCGATTTGCTGATTTGTCGGTTCCTTATTGATACACGCCGAGATTCCCGCCGTAATATCCGACTGGGCACGGATATTTTGGCCTTCTGTTATTTCGGTCTTCTGTTGGTTATACTGACAATGTTTCCTCGAGCTCTTTCGGGGACAGGGTCGATTCCGGGATCATAGACTTAATATTCTCTGGTTCGATAGGACTCGGGGTCGATCTTCAATCCCTCATGTTCCGAGCCCGATCAGTCATGTAGTAGACGAGCCCGATTTCGATTGTATACAGATAGTCCCCTCGTTTTTCGGAGAGTTAACGACGAGAAACGATATGAGCTTCCGATTCTCACCTTGATACTTTGCGTCAGAAACGACAAAATGAACGAAATGTCTCGTTAGTCAAGTTTTAATGGCATTAAATGCTTGTCAGTTGCTGGTCGGCCACTCCTAGATTTGAACCGTCGTTTGAAAATTATAAATACCCCCTTCCTTATCCATTCAAACTTTACCTCCAAACTTCCTACCCATTGCTTCTTAGAAATTTCTCTATTTCTAGCACTTATACTCTGATTTCATGAGATCCTTTGTGAATAATCTGTTGGTCTCCACCCCAAATTATTAAGCGTACTACTCTAACTTCCTCTTCTTCTTTTTTCCTCCATCTATAAAAGAAATGGCGAACTTCGAAAATAGTTCCCCAAAAAGAAACTCCTTCTACGTCGCGGCCGGCCGGTGAAAAATCAGCGGCGGAACCTCCTCTGAGCACGTTCATTCCTGGCAGGTGTTCGGTAGCCGCTGATTTTAAGGTTGAAAAAACTTCACCTGTACCGGGCCGGTGTGAGAAGGTCTCAAGGTCCATCTGCTCGATCACTGAAGAAATTCTCCCTACGGTCAAAAAGGATTGTAACTGGGTCGGTAAAGACGTGGTGGTTCCCGGGCCCGATGAACGTATCACTACCCACGTCGAGGGGTACTTTAAGTATTTACACTTATCCCTTTACGTTGGGCCCGTTGGACCCGATAATCATTGACTTTTGCAAAAGGTACGAGGTGTGCCTGGCCATATCCACCCTTCATTCTGGAGGATCTTCATCCTTCTCCGGTTCTTTGTGAGCAAGATCGGCAGATGCTCGTTCGCCGTTGACCACCTTATCCGCCTATACAATCCCCGAATCTTTCGGGGGGGAGGGACTGATCAAACTCGCGCGCGGGGATAGTAGAGCTCCGTTCTCGAGCATTGATGAAGATCGGGATCGAGGCTAGCTAGGTCGTTTTGTCTGAGTGAGGACCTCAGACCTTATCCTAGCAGAGTGCATGCAGTTCCCCGAGAAGTGGAACACCAAACGTAAGTAAAATTTCTTTTTTCCAAAATTTTACTCTCCTTTCCTTCTTTCTTATCAGTGCTTGGTAGTGGTGCAGCTGTTGCTCGGGTCCCGAATGCGGTCCCTTGACTCAAGGAGTGGGTTGAGGGCATTGTATCACAGAAGCCATATTTCGAGTGCGCATGGCGCAAACTTTCGAAGGGCCAGTGGGATGCTTGTTCTCACGGTGAGGCATCCTTTCCCGAGTGAGTAATATTTGGGTCTTTTTTTGTGTACTGGGTTCTCATCTGTTTCATTTTCCTTTGCAGGTTTATCCAAGGATGTCATGATGAGGCCTTCATCCGGTGATGAGGATGACCACGCCGAGTCCCCTGCTCCGAGACAGGGTGATGAGAAGAAAAGAAAGAGGGCTCCGAGTTCTCCGAGCTCAGAGAAGAAGAAAACAAAAAAAAGTTGGTGCGCAAGCCCAAAGAAGGTACAAACGCTCGAGCTCCACCTTTGGATTCACTCCCTCGATTGAGGGATGAATCCGAAGAAGAAGAACAAGAAGCCTCTAAACTGGTGGCCCGTGTGCGGTCGCAGTTCGAGGGACGAGGGGCTTTCAAAATAGAGCGAGGTGAGGCCGATCTACCTCGAGCTAGAGAGGCCGACGAGGAGGTCGTGGTTGGGGCCAATGTGGGGTCCGTGGTCGAGGCCAATATGGAGGCCGTGGTAGAGGCCTACCGGGATAAGGGTAGTGCCTCGAAGAATGTACTCGGTATTATAGACATCGCCGAGTCGCCTTCGTTCACTGAGTCTATGATCAACGAGGCTCAGGCAGTGAAACCTCGCCCTAAAGAGGGGGCCCATAGAGCAAACAAACCCTTCCGCGGCTTTTTTGATGGCGTGGATTCTACCGCCACAGAGGACGTCACCAGATTGGGTGACTTAGAGGTGCCGAGGAAAATTCCATCTTCGGGAACAAGCGGGCCTTCCTCAAGCCCGAAATTAATCAACCGGTTCCCAGCTCCAAGCGTGGATCCTGACAGGAAGCGATCGATCATTATCTCGATTCCGGAGGATGCCCGAGTCCTTTCTGCCCTCGTAGGTGTGGCCAGTTACCTTTGGTGCTTGGTGACCGTGGAGGACCAAGCCAAGATGAATGAGGTGGAAGCGCCCTGCCTGTTCAATAAAGCTCAACAGGCGTTAAACCGGGTAACTTCGGATACCTCTTGATAATTTCTAGTTTGTACTTAGATCAATTTGTAGATGATCATAACTTCTTTATCTGTGTTTGTAGGCCTCAGTACTTCATCACGAGACTTTTCTCCGATATCGGGAATATCTAAACCAGTATGAGGCCGAGATTTGAGGGCTCACTGAAAAGAGAGATGCGTACAAACTTCTCAGCGAGCAAAGTGAAGGGGAGGCTAAGAGCCTCCGAGCTGAGCTAGAGGTGGCTCGGAATGAGCATGCCGACCTGGTCGAGTAGGTAAGAAGAGTATTTGAGCTTAGTGACGATGAGTAAGATACAGTGGCAAACGGTCCAAACCCGCAGGTCCAACAGAAGATTGATCAGATCGAGCAGCTCCAGGCAGAGGTGGATGCGGTAAAGACCGAGGCCGAAGAATGGAAAAGTAACATGGACCGCTTGGCCTCGGAAAAGGAGACTGCCCGGACACAATTGTCTTCGGCTGAGGTCCAGCTTCGAACTGTAAAGGAAAGGGCCTTGGTTCAAGCCAAAAAGATTGAGGAGCTCCAGTCTAAGGTGAGTTCGGCCGTCTCCCATCAAGAAAATCTGGCCAAGGAGCTTGAAACGTCCAAGTTGGAGGCCAAGGTGGTAAAAATTGACGCCGATGAGATGGTAGCCATTTATAAGGCCGATGCCGAGGTGGCTCAAGTTCAAGCAAAGGATATCATCGAGCATGCAAAGCTGCAATATCGAAGGGAAGCCCTCGAGGAAATTAATGCTCGGGCTTTTAACTTATCGGCTGAGATTGAGAGTGCCAAGGAGCTCGAAGCTGAGGCCAAAAAATTGGCCTAGCCCGAAGATGATGAAGATTCTGAAGATTTGGGCGAGTCCGAGGGTGGAGGAGACCCCGAAGGTGATGATGCGGCCCTCGGCGAAGACTAGGCCACTTAGGCTCTTTTTAGATATTTTTGTTTTTTGTTTTTTGCATTACCCTTTTGTTGAGGCGTTTGGCCTTTGTAAAGATTTACATCGGGGCTGTTTGGCCCTTATACACATATTTTTGATACGTGTATAAGGCTTTTTCCCTTCAACAACTTCTGAATTTTCCCTTTGCTTTATTAGTTATATTTGTAAAGATTGAAATGCCTTAGCATGAAATAGTTAGGTTACGTTCGGAGGTTCGAACAAACCTTTCCTTAAACATTATTTTGTTTTAAAGCATCGTGGGGGTTCGGTGTGACCGGAAATATTTTCCCCAAAGTACTTAGACTTTTTCAAATTATAGTTTGTCGAGGGTAGCCTTTAGAACCGGTTAAGAAATTTTAAGGCCTTGTTCTTTTTGTTACGGGTCTCGGACATCTCCTAGACATTTTAATATGGCCGTAACCTTTTTAATTTGGGTGTTGCCCAGTGGGCTTGTTATCCCGATTTATCTGGGCTTGCCTAAGATAACAGGCCTCGAGTGGGGATGGCCGTAGCCTTTAAAGTTCGGGCGTTGTCTAATAGGTCTTATGCTCTCGGGCTTTGACAGCCTGGGCCATCCGAGTTTATCTTTCGACGGCAGTCCCCGAGTGGAAGTGACCGATCGAATTTTGATTAAGGTGGCCCTTGGGCTCGATACCTTTAGGGGATCGGATGTAGGAAATGTTCCTTGAAGAAAGATTTTTTTTAAAGAACCAGATGTTTATCCGTAATGAAGAGACTTCTTTTTATTCTTGTGCATAATAGTTACATATGTTTAGACGCTTTGTGCCAGGGTTCGAGCAGTCTATGCGGGCACGGTTCATTTGACCATTTGGCCCTTAAAATAAATCCTATCTATCGAGACCCTTCAATCACGAAGTTTCTTTCCTTGCTAAATTCGATATCCGAGGGTAATGCCCCCCAGTATTCAAGGTTGATCATAGAGAGAAGCCTCGAATACTGTTGATGCGATCTTTGACATCGATTCACGAACGGCCTTCTATTCTAAGCTAGCACGATCCACTGTTGCCTCGTTAAAAACCTTGCCGAAAAGCCCATTTGGGAAAAAACTGGTTCAAGGGAAAAAGAGTGCAACGGGTGCTTTCAGACCTAAAATCTGTACCGCTTCTTGTTGGTTACCTGCTAGTGTTAGTTCAAAAATAAGTAGAAAGGAATGAATGGGGTCGTACCTTAGCAGTAGTATTGCTTCAAGTGAGTTATGTTCCAATTACTCGGTAGCCGTTCACCGTTTATTGCCCCGAGTTTGCATAATCCTTTTCCAGTGATCTCGAGAATTTGGTACAGTCCTTCCCAGTTTGCCCCCAATTTCCCTTCGTTCGGGTTTTGGGTGTTCAGTGTGACCTTCCTTAGTACTAAGTCCCGATATTGAAGTGTCGAAGGTTGGACCTTCGATTGTAGTATCTCTCGATCTGCTGCTTTTTTGGGTGGCCAACCGGACAAGGGAGGCTTCTCGCCTTTCAGCTAATAGTTCCAGGCTCGTACTTATGGACTCGCCATTTGATTCTTTGGTTGCGTATCGGAACCTGAAACTTGGTTCTCCGACTTCGACCGATATTAAAGGTTCGGCGCCGTAAACCAGCGAGAATGGGGTGGCCCCGGTACTGGACTTCGAGGTCGTACGGTATGCCCATAGGACTTCGGGCAGGATTTCCTTCCATTTTTCTTTGGCATCGGTTAACCTCTTTTTGAGGTTTTGGAGTATGGTTTTGTTGGTCGATTCTGCCTGTCTGTTCCCACTAGGGTGATAGGGTGTTGATAGGATCCTTTTGATCTTATGGTCTTTGAGAAACTTGGTCACTTTACTGCCGATGAATTGTTTCCCATTATCGCACATGATCTCGACTGGCATTCCAAACTGGCATATTATGTGGTCCCAAATGAAGTCGATGACTTCCTTCTCCCTGAACTTCTCGTATGCCTAGGCTTCAACCCACTTAGAAAAATAGTCAGTGATAAACAATATGAATTGAGCCTTACCAGGTGTCCATGGAAGGGGGCCAACGATATCCATTCCCCACTTTATGAACGGCCATGGTGACAAAACCGAATGCAGCAGCTCCCCGGGTTGGTGAATCATCGGAGCATGTCTTTGGCATTCATTCTTCTAGGTACCTTTGCATTCGTTCTTCTCTGACCTCGAATGTCTCATTAACTTGGTTCACCATGAGGAGGGAGTCGCCCTTAGCTTCGATCACCTCCACCCCCAATATTTTGGGTATTTCGAGACCTGCAATCATGCCTCATATTCGGCCTCGTTGTTAGTCAATTTCACAGTTCTAACAAATTGTCTAACTACATTGCCTGTGGGTGGATTTAATACGATGCCAAGTCTGGACCCTTTTGTGTTCAAGGCGTCGTCCATAAAGAGGGTCCAGATTCCCAAAGACGTCCCCGAGTTTACCAATAACTCTCTTTTGACCTCGGGTATTAGGGCCGGCGTAAAGTCGGCCAATCTGTCAAAATTTGAGATTTAATGGCTGTCCGGGGTCGATACTCGATATCGTACCCGCTTATTTCCACGGCCCAATTGGCCAATCGTCCTGTGAGTTTCGGGTTTATGCATTTTATTTTGTAATGGGTAATTAGTCACAACACATATAGGATGGCACTAAGAATATGGTTTCAACTTCCCAGAGGCGTCAACAAAGCGAGCGCCAATTTCTCTAGGTGAGGGTACCTAGTTTCGGCCTCACCTAGAGTCCTGCTAACATAGTAAATTGGAAATTGAGTACCTTGCTCTTCCCGAACTAGGACTCTACTTACCACTATCTCCGATACTTCCAAGTACAGGTGTAGTTGTTCGTCTGCCCTCGGCGTGTGAAGTAGTGGTGGGCTCGATAGATAGTGCTTGAGTTCCTCCAAGGCCCGTTGGCATTCCGGGGTCCATGAGAAGTTTTTCTTCTTCTTCGGTAGCGATAAAAATTGGTGGCTTTTATCGGAGGACCTCGAGATGAATCGCCCCAGGGCGACAATACGCCCGGTTAATCTTTTCACGACCTTCACGTTGTCCACCATCGTGATATCCTCGATGGATTTGATCTTGTCGTGGTTGATCTCGATTACCCAGTTGGATACCATAAGCACGAGGAATTTACCTGATCCGACTCCAAACACACATTTCTCCGTGTTTAGCTTCATATTTTGCTTCTTTAATATGCTAAAGGTTTCCTGCAAATGCTTTAAATGGTCCTGTGCTCGCAGGGACTTAACCAACATATCGTCACTGTAAAATTCCATTGATTTCCCTATTTGTTCTTCGAACATCCGGTTTACTAGGCGTTGATAAATGGCACCGGCATTTTTTAATCCGAATGGCATCACGTTATAGCAGTATGTGCCGTACTTAGTGATGAAGGAGGTTTTTTCCTGATCATCCGGGTTCATCCGTATTTGGTTGTACCCGGAATAGGCATCGAGAAAACTGAGGATCTCGTGGCCGGCGTGGCATCGGTCATGCGATCGATGTTGGGCGAAAGGGAAAGATTCCTTGGGACATGACTTATTCAAATCCTTATAGTCTACACACACTGTTAATTTGTTTCCTTTTTTAGGGACTACCACTACGTTTGCTAACCACTCCAGGTACTTAATCTCCCGAATGGATCCTATTTTAAGGAGTTTAGATACCTCGTCCTTGATGAAAGCATGTTTGTTCTTGGACTGGGGTCTCCTCTTCTGCTTGACCGGGTGGAATTTTGGGTCCAGGCTTATCTTGTGAGTGGTAATCTCTGGTGGGATCCCTGTCATATGAAGATGGGACCAAGCGAAACAATCTATGTTAGCTATAAGAAATTGAATGAGTTTTTTCTTGAGCTCGGGAATTAACCCGTGCCCAGGTATACCTTCCGATCGTGTAGATGTTCAACCAATATGACCTGCTCCAACTCCTCGACCGTTGATTTATTGGCGTCGGAATCACCGGGGACTACAAAAGATGGGAACCCCGTAATCATCGTCTTCATCAGTCCCCTTTTTATTCGATTGGATCGTGGCCGGTGTTAGTGATTGCTATTTAGCCTCTTGCTTTGTACCCGAACTTGGTTCTTTTGACATTACGAGTGTTGATATCGGAATCACCTCTTCGACCGAAAAAATTTCCTTTGTAGCTGGTTGTTCTCCGTAGATTGTTTTAATCCCTCCTAGCGTTGGAAATTTTAGCACTTGGTGAAGAGTCGAGCGCACTTCCCTCATGTTGTGGATCCACAGCCTCCCGAACAGGGTGTTGTACCTCATGTCTCCTACAATCACATAAATATTGGCCTCCTGGATGGTCCCGACGGCATTCACCGATAATGTTATCTCTCCCTTAGTTGTTTCACATGCCAAGTTGAATCCGTTTAGATCTCGGACTGCAGGCACGATTTGATCTTGTCGGCCGAGCTGTTCTACGACCCTCGATCGGATGATATTGGCCGAGCTACCTCGATCAATTAACACACGCTTAACTCGATATTTATTTATGAGTATAGATATTACCAGTGCATCATTGTAGGGCTGCACCCCTTCCGTGTCCTCGTCGTTGAAAGATAAACTTCTTTTTGGTATGAAATCTCGAGTCCGTTTTTCCCTTGTGATGGATACTTTGGTGCATTTTAACATCAACCCTTGAGGAAAATCGACCCTACCGATGACAATGTTAATGATGAGTTGAGGTTCTTCTCGTTCGGTCTGTTTATTAGAATCCCTATTTCTGAAATGATTGTTGGCTCGGTCGCTCAGGAATTCTCGAAGATGCGCGTTGTTGAATAATCGGGCTACCTCCTCCCTCAGCTGTCGGCAATCCTTTGTTCTGTAGCCGTGAGTGCCATGATATTTGCACATCTGGTTGGGATCCCTTTGGGCTGGGTCAGATTGTAGAGGTCGAGGCCATTTGGTGTCCTTGATGCTTCCGATAGTTGATACGATGGCAACATCATCAACATTTAAGTTATATTCCGATAACCTTGGCGCTTCTTTAGGCCCGATAGGCCTGTTGAAACCGTTCTTGCTCATGAGTCCCCAGCTGCTCTGTCCTCGATCATTTGTCCTTTTATTTTGCAAGAATTCCGTCAGGACCTACTGCTTCTTCGATCTCCGTTGTACGGCTAGTATCGATCCCTGTTTGACCTCGATTCACGGTCGATATCTCTCTTGACTCTGTCGATGGATCTAACGGGACAAACGAACGCGGAAGGAGCCCTAAGTTGATCATCTTCGACTCTAATTTTCGATTGATATCGGTTATGCACATCAACCCAAGTAATAGCCGGATACTCTATCACGTTCTGCTTTAACTGCTGTGAAGCCACCGAGCTGCGACCATTGGTCCGTGGGTGAAATCATGAATGATCCAATCATCAGCGACCGGTGGCAGATCCATCCGCTCCATTTGAAATCGGGCCACGAACTCCCTGAGCATTTCATTATCCTTCTGTCTTACTTTGAAAAGGTTTGACTTCCTGGTCTCGACCTTGATATCCTCAGCGTGTGCTTTCACGAAAGAGTCTGCAAGCATAGCAAATGAGTCAATAGAATTAGGAGGTAAGTTGTGATACCATATCATAGCTCCCTTTGACAGGGTCTCTCCGAATTACTTCAACAAGACAGACTCGATCTCATCCTCCTCCAAGTCATTCCCTTTGATGGCGCATGTATAGGAAGTGACATGCTCGTTTGGGTCGGTCGTTCCGTTGTACTTAGGAATCTCGTGCATGCGGAATTTTTTAGGGATCATCTTCGGAGCCGCACTCGGAGGGAAAGGTTTTTGTACGAACTTCTTGGAATCCACGCCTTTCAGTATTGGTGGTACTCCCGGCATTTGGTCGACTCTGGAATTGTAGGTTTCTACCTGTTTATTATTTGCTTCGACTTTCTTCTCCCCTGTTTATATCTGTTTTGTCACATCCTCGAGCATTTTTATGATCTCGGGGTTGGTCCCCGACTCATTTTCATATGACCTTTCTATGATCGGTTCTTCCCTTCGAGCAATGTTATTATTTTCACCATGGTGACCAGACTCATTGTCAAGAGGTAGGGGTGTCAATTGTGAGTTTAACATTTTGAGCTTTAACCTGAAATTAGAGGCACTTCAAAGAATAAGTGTAAAGTGGTGTGTATTACGGGAAATTTGTATCAAATAACCACTATCCTTAGCCCCACGGTGGACGCCAAACTGTTTACCCTCAAAATCGGATAACAATTGAATTTGTAAGTGGTTTTAAGGATACATAATTAAATTGATACAAAGCGATAAATTAAATTACAATTGAAATAAAGTATGATAAAGTAGATTCAAACCGCACAACTTGAACAGTTATAGCCTTGGCAAGTCAGTCATACTTGAACTGGACGCAATTCAAACGATATCAAGATACAGAAGGACGGTAGCTTACAGAAAGAAAATAATATTATACTGCTTTGGGGTACATGTTACAATGTATTTTACAAGTAATCAGACCCCTTTATATAGTAGGGGAGTCCTACTTTAGGTGCAACTCTATAAAAGGTAAAAATCTCCTGATTTGCTAATTTGCCGGTTCCTTATTGATACATGCCGAGATTTCCGCCGTAATACCCGATCGGGCGCAGATATTTTGGCCTTCTGTTATTTCGGTCTTCTGTTGGATATACTAACAATGTTTCCTCGAGCTCGTTCGGGGTCGGGGTCGCTTCCGAGATCATGGACTTAATGTTCTCGAGGACGGACATTCCGACATCATGTTCTAGTTCACAAGACTCGGGGTCGATCTTCAATCCCTCATGTTCCGAGCCCGATCTGTCATGTAGTAGACGAGCCCGATTTCGACCGTATACATTGATAATATAGGTGTTCCATTCATCTTGTGCTCACAACTATTCCCATCAGGAATAACCCTGTGCACCAAATTTTGGTTAAATATAAAGGAGTTACTTAAACTTTTCTGGATCTGCTAAGATTTGAATTCTAGTCTCATATAGTAATCGTTATTCCAGCTTCATCAGCAACACCCTTAGTGATGCACAAAGAAACACATATTCGAGTAAGAACATCATTTCATGAATTTTATTGAGCAATGGTAAAGGAAGTACTCAAGGCGGATCTAGGATTTCAAGATGATGGATGCACTATTGTAAAGAGGTGGATCTAGAATTTATATTTGACGGGTTTAACTTTAGTCTCTTACCATAAATCCACTCCACTTTTGAATTATAGGTTCAAAATTATATTCTTTTTGAAATTTTAGTGATTTTCACATATATATCTATAGTCCGTGCCAAAAACAAGATCTTCCAAAGTGGGATTTGAACTTCCAATTGCACTTGTTAAGGTGCACGCAATAATGATTACACTGTAGAAGTCTTTAAGCATGGGTGCACACACACACACACACACACACACATACACACATATATATATATATATATATATATATATATATATATATATATATTGTGACGACCCAAAGGGGTCATCACCTGTTTCCTCATCCGTTCCGTGCTTCCGAGGCCTAGAAAACCTTATTTTTACTTGCCTCGATTTGCGTGCGCAGTCCGAGCGCGTAGCCGGAAAGCTTTTATGTTGAAATATGTGAATTCTGTAAAAAATTTGAAGAATTTTGATATTAATANCTTTAAGCATGGGTGCACACACACACACACACACACACACATACACACATATATATATATATATATATATATATATATATATATATATATATATATATATATATATATATATATATATATAAGTAATTTTAAAGAAATATAACAATATTATATATGGTTTAAGGAAATGAGTATGGGTTTACGTGAACCCATACCCCTTACAGCTTGTTTGGATTATTGTTATATGTCATTACATAATGTATCGTATTGTATTGTACTGTACTAAACTGTATTGTTTGATGAATATAATATTTGGATATATTGTATCGTTTGTCGTTATTTCATGATATCACACCAACAATTTGAAGAATAAAGTTGCAATATTACTAAGAAAAAATAGGCTACAGAGTAGAATTATTATATAAAAGAGTAGGGTAAAGAATAAAATATGATTATTTAATAATAAGGAATGTCAAGATGAGAGAAAAGAATACACTAACGATGGCACCACACCAAATCGTCGTTCCATAAAGTGACACTTTTCATCTGTAATGACCCGACCGGTTGTTTTGAGCTTTCGCACTTTGATCGCCAGTTCTCGGGCATGACTTGCCCCGTGTAATGCATTATGACTGATGTAGATCGTTGGTTTTGGATTTTCAGGAAAATCGGAATGAATTTGAAAGAACAGTCTCATTTGAAAGCTTTGAATTTGAAAGGTTTGACCAAGAGTTGACTTATTTGTATATGAGCTGGGATCGGAATTTTTATGATTTGGGTAGCTTCGTTGGGTGATTTATGACTTAGGAGCGCGATCGGAATGCATTTTGGGAGTCCGTGGAAGGATTTGGCTTGAATTGGCAAAGTTGGTATTTTGGCGAATTCCGGTTGATAGGTGAGATTTTGATCCGAGGGTCGGAATGGAATTCCGAGAGTTTTTGTAGCTTCGTTAAGTAATTTGTGATGTGTGTGCAAAATTTCAGGTCATTCAGACATCGTTTGGTCGGGTTTTTGATCGAAAGCGAGTTTCGGAAGTTCTTGGCAAACTTAGGCTTGAATTCGATGAGAATTGATGGTTTTAGTATTGTTTGAGGTGTTTTAATGATTGGAACAAGTTTGAATGATATTTTAGGATGTGTTGGTGCTGTTGGTTGAGGTCCCGGGGGCCTCAGGTGAGCTTCGGATGGTCTAACGAGCTAGTTTTGATGTTGGAAAGTTGCAGATTTTTCATTTCCAGGTGTTGCAGGTTTTAAGTCTTCGCGATCGCGTGGGTTGAGCCGCGATCGCGTAGAAGGAAATTTGGAGGCAGGCGAATTGCTCTTCGTGTTCGCGTCTGAGGGTCTGCGTTCGCGGAAAGTTGCTTAATGATGCTTCGCGATCGCATGGTATGGATCGCGTTCGCGTAGAAGGAGTTGGAGTCCAGTGATTTTAGTCATCGCGTTCGCATCAGCTGAGCCACGTTTGCGTAAGAGGGGAAGCTGAAGCTTCGCGTTCGCATCCATTTTGTCGCGTTCGCATAGACCATTTTGAGGCCTGGAAGATTTGCTCATCGCGATCGCGAGCCTGGGGCCGCAATCGCATGGAAGGAATCGTCAGCTGGGCAGAAGGGTTTTTAAACATATTTCATCCGCGAGCCTAAGTCATTTTCCTCCATTGTTGAGTATTTTTAGAGCTTCTTGGGAGCAATTGAAGAGGGATTCGAAGAGGATTGATTGGAGGTAAGTTCTATGAACTAAAAACGTGATTATTATGTGAAATTAACCTAGAAATTCATGGAAATTTAGCTAAAATTGGAAGAACTAGGGCTTGGGATTTTGAGATTTTAAATTGGGATTTGAAGGGTCATTTGAGCTCGGATTTGAGAGTTCTTGATATGCATAGACTCGTGGCGAGATAAAGAACCCGTTGCTGTAAAATTTTTTTTGAGTTTCGAGAAGTGGGCCCGGGGATCGGGTTTTGCCAATTTCGGGATTTTTGATATTTTTCGATTGTTTTCGATTGGGTATTGTTTCCTTAGCCTATTGTGACGTATTCGTTGTGGTTTTGGTCAGTTTCGACGCGCGAGGAGGCCGATTTGAGAGTCAAGGGCATAGAGAGCTAGAGTTTTGGCCGGCTTGAGGTAAGTAATGATTGTAAATGCTGTTCTGAGGGTTTGAAACCCCGGATTACACATCACTGTGTTACTTTGAGGTGACTTACACGCTAGATGACGAGCGTGGGGTAGAGCACCGCTGGGGATTGTGACCTAGTCCATCCCGAACGATTATTTTAATGCTCACTTGATAGTTAATTGTTTGATACTATTATATCTTGGGTTGTATGCCATGTTTGGGGCCTTGTGCCGACTTGTTGAGACCCTTAGGGGCATTTGTACTTTCTTTCCTCACTCTACTTGTTTGAAAGCATATCCTCAGTCATGTTTTACCTGTTTATTACTCAAATCTGGCTTTATCACTATATTCTTAAAAATGTGGAAACTGTTTTGGGCTGAGTTCCCTATTTTACTGATGGTTCGAGTGATCGTGAGATGATGACTGAGATAGACCGAGGGTCTGATTGTGAGATTGATGATTGAGATAGACTGAGAGTCTGATGGTGAGGTTAATGACTCAGAGAGGCCGAGGGCATAGTTGTGAGGATTATATATCTATGGATCGGGCTGCACGCCGTAGCAATGTGTGTGTGTGTGTGTGTGTGTGTGTGTATATATATGGATCGGGCTGAACGCCGCAGCGATACTTATATGGAGTCGGCTACGCGCCGCAGCGGTACTTATATGGAGTCGGCTGCACGCCGCAGCGATATAGCGCTTGGGCTGTAGGAGCCCCTCCGGAGTCTGCACACCCCCAGTGAGCGCAGTCGACTATATATGTGTGTGTGTGAGNTGTGTGTGTGTATATATATATATATATATATATATATATATATATATATATATATATATATATGGATTGGGCTGCACGCCGCAACGATACATATATGGATCGGGCTGCACGCCGCAGCGATATAGCGCTTGGGCTGTAGGAGCCCCTCCGGAGTCTGCACACCCCCAGTGAGCGCAGTCGACTATATATGTGGATCGGGCTGCGCGCAACAGCGATATATGGATCGGGCTGCATGCCGCGGCGGTTACTATATGGTACCTATTGAGTGTGAATGCTGAGTGCGAGTACTGATTAGTAAGAGTTGAGTCACGAGTGACAGAGAGGCTAGCCCGATGGGTGATAGATATGTTCATGCATATGAGTGTTGTTTGCCTGAGAGGCCTGTTTATGAACTTATTGATTTCACTCCTCTTTAAAGTGAGTTTCTATCGAATATGTTGATTTATTGACTGGTTTCACTCATCTTTATATTGAGCCTCTGTCGGAAAGTTGAATAAATATTTTAAAATAACTTTTACTTAAACTAGGGTTTTTGAGATGTTCAGAAATTAATCATGGATTTGGCATTGGTTATTTCCACTGAGATCTTCAAGTTATGAAGCGCTTATGATTACTGTTTTTCCCGAGGGGCTGTTTTTACGAACTATGCTTTGCCCGAGGGGCCGATTATTGCTTTAATATCTATTATTATTTTAAATGGTATTGAACCCCTACTGAAACTGCTGGAAGCATTTCAAAAAAAAAAATGATTTTTACTAAAAGCTGGATTTTAAAAGGGAAGGTTGACTCGTATTATGATTGAAATCCTGTTGTGATTATTTAGCCTAATGTGAATGTGGATTCATTGTTTCCTACTGTTCAGTCTTTATTTACTCTTATTACTTACTGGGTTAGAGTACTCACATTACTCCCAGCACCTCGTGTGTAGATTCAGGTATATCGGAACCCGGTAGCGGGTGTTGACTTGCTCAGGCGCGGAGTCATCAGAGTTAGCAGGTGGCTGCATGACGTTCGCAGCACCGCTTCCTTCCTCACATTGCTGTTACTGTCTTTAGTACATTATTTTAGACTTCTTGTTGTATTCAGACCTTGATAGATGCTCATGACTGGTGACACCCCGATGTCGGGCTTGTATATTAGTTCCGCACTGTTTCCTTCAGACTTATATTATGAAATATTGTCCTAATTAAAGGTTTAGAAATGACTCTTAATGATTAAAGGGTAAATGTGAGTGTTGTGTCGGCTGGCCTTGTCTTCACTAGAGGCGCCATCACGACCGGGCCGGTTTGGGGTCGTGACAAGTTGGTATCAGAGCCTAGGTTACATAGGTCTCACGAGTCATGAGCAGGTTTAGTAGAGTCTCGCGGATCGGTACGGAGACGTCTTTACTGCAGAACCTTTAGGAAAACTTCACATTCTGGAATTCTTATCGTGCATCCTGATTCAGCTTGAAAAGTAACTCTTGAAATTCCTTCCACGCATTCGCATGCGCGCATGAGCGCTCAGTATAAGATATGACTTGACGGCTTGTGATTCCCCGATCGAGGGGCGAGATGTAATCTCCGTGAGTTTATGTTGGGCCAGTCTGGAGGACTTGAGGCCGGATCTTTGCCTATGGCTTGAGCACCGAGGTCCTGATTGTGTGAGCAAGTGTTTTGAATTTATATGTTCGGTATTGTCCCTATTAGTGGAAGTGACGGCTGGATAGCTATGAGATGAGTATATTAGTAATGCGAGATGTATCTATGTGAATTGGAAGTGACGAGGAAGGTCTGCTGGATGATAGAAGAACGGCGACGGAGGAAGACTCGACTTTAGCCAACAGTTGCTCCTTTTCGACCTCAAAAGCAGCAACCCATCCCCCAAGGTCGACGCTTCCCGGTCGATCTCACCATACGCTCCTCGAGTCTCGCTTCCCCTAGCGTGGCCATTACCCTTTCTGATTCCTACTCGGATTGGAGGACGCGAATAGTGTTCTCTAGAGCCGCCGCCCTCGCCAAAGCCGCCGACCAAGCGCTCTCTATATTCTCCAGTCCGGCGACCTTTCTCTCCAGGTCGGCCAACTTTCCCATCCATTTTGCGCTTATCGCCTCGACCCTGATGGCATTCTGATCCATCTCAGACTGCATCGATCGCAACCTCGCCGAAAGATACTCACACTCTGCGGCAACTCCCTTGCCCACCTCAAGTTCCTCGTCCTTTATGCGAAGTTGCTCCTCAAGCTCGCTACTCCTGCGAATAGCCTGCATCATCTCCTGATCCCTCTTCTCCGGTTCCTCACCAAGGGATCAATCACCTACATTCGCCCTCGGCCACTCGTGCATCTCACGACACTGGTTGCGGTAGCGCCGATATTTCTCCAACATTGTTAGAAAAATTCTGGCCTGAGTGTTGGCCCCACGAGCACTCTCAATATCCACCATGTACGTTTGAAAAACAAAAAAAGTTGATTAAGGCCAAGGTCGACAAGGATGAAAAGAGCACCATAGGGAAGAAAAAACTTACCCTCAGGCCCATAGCGGCCACCTCATGCATTAAATCGATGTCACGAACGTCCCGGAGAGCTTCACTCTCGGCGGCAAAACACAAAAGGTCGAACTGCGGAACAAGGTCTACCTTATCCCCCAGGAGGTTAATATCTGACAAGATTTCAAGTATACAGGACGGGCCTCCCGCATGTACCACCGTACGGGTAAGGCCCTCTTCAAATATCTTGACGTCATCAGGATCAAGATCAGACTCAGATTCGTAGTCGTCAATCATGACGCTTTTTCCCCTCCCTGTGGCCGAAGAAGAAGCACGACCTGGTCTAGAAATTAACGATAGCGGCCTCGGGACTCCGATTCCTTGTCAAAGTAGTTTGATCGTCATTTACGACGGCTGGAGTCTCTGCCGACGGGTTAGCAGCTACAACAGGCTCTATCTCTGCAGACAAGTTAACTCTGTCTCCCACCTCGAACTCCATCAAGGGAAGACCACCTTCTGAACGTACCGTGGCCGAAGGAGCCATTTCAAACTCCACTCGCCGCCTCTTTGATGGCCCCTCCCCGTCCTCAGCACGGGAAGATTCCCCCGTTGGATAAGCGTCAGAGTTCAGAATCTCAGATCGAGGAGCAGCCTCCGTGCGCGTGGCTACGGCCGTAGACTCAACTGAAGCGGCCTTCGACGAAGGTCAGGTAGTAGATCCTGAGACGGGGCGAGCGGACGATGTAGGCTGGCGAAATGCAAGTGGAGGAGCCCTCGCCCTCCGCACTCTCCCTGACATCGATGAAAGCCGTATGAGCGACAAAATCAAATAGTGGAATGAAAAACAAAACTGACATTACTTACCGGTAAGAGGCTTGCGTCCATATTTCTCATAGAAGGACGACCATGTGCGAACC
>NW_017670802.1:447595-450610 GCF_001879085.1 Nicotiana attenuata
TAATGCTCAACAAGCCAATATTGAGGATAGTAGCCAAGAAGAGCATGAATTTGAGGTGTTAATTGGGGAGGTAAGAGTAGAACATCAACAACCTAGCCAACTAGAATTTGAGGATGTCAATGTTGAAGAAGTAATACTAGAGTCAACCAAGGACGTTGAAGATACAAATTTAGTTGACTCTAGTGTGATTGGTGTTGAGGAGGTTAAAAATCTTGAAGTTTATATATTTGAGCGCGTTGGGCCTCATTCCAAACACTTCTCTACATTATGTTCAGACGGTGAAACGGAAATTCACCCTTATGAGCATAAAAAGGAGTCCAAGGAAGAGGTAGATGAGCCTTATATTTTGGATTTCTCAAGGCCGTCTAGGCAAGGTGACACTCCTCGGTCGAGAGCCAACAAGTGCATAAGATTTTATCTAATTTTTGGCTCGCAAGAATTTGTACCGCCCCAAGAGCATAATCATAAGCTTGAAGCAAAACTTGGGGTTCAATTCATAAGCTCGAGGTGGATGCAAAAAGTGATTCGCGTCGTGCCGCGACGTTAAATCAAGCGCTTGTTGGGAGGCAACCCAGCTTTATTGTCTTTCTTTTATTTTTTTTTTTATTTTTTTTAATTGTATTATTTTTGTAGTGTCAATTTCTTTATTTTTTTAGGAGCATGGAAAGCAAAGGTATTGGAAGGATGCAACAGCAAATCAAATGGTTGGAACTAAGTGTGAGGTACCCGCACGAAGGACCAAGTTTGGGAGAAGTCTGAGTACCCCATGAGTTGTTAGTGCTTCGGCCTTTGGCCTCCCAGGGAGTCTCTTTTACCCTTTTATTAGTTATGGTGTGCATTGGGGACAATGCACAATTTTAAGTGTGGGGTGATGAGATTGTCTGGTTGACTTTTCATGCTACTTTAGCTGTATTAGTTTAATTAAATAGTTTTTTTTAAAGATTGGACTTTTTCCGACGATGGATCTATTAGACAATTTTCTTGAGGGATTTAAGTCTAAAGAAAAAACAAAAAAAAGATTTTCTTTGTAGGTAGTGTAATAATTCCCCCTTGGTTTTTCTTTGTGCCGCGGTTCTTTTCCAAGGATTTTATTTGAACCGGGTGTAGTTAGTTTTTTTTAGGAATAGGAGCCATTGTGTTGTGTTTTGAATTGAAGCAATATCTCTTGAATTGGTTATGCCTTGAGAATAGTGAGTACTTTGGCTGTGACGCTTAGGCTCAGTTTTTGACTCTTGTATAAGTACCTTAAATTGTATGATTTTAAATTTGCTTAACTGCTTTGACTAGAGTGTCTTGATGAAACCAATCCTGAGTGAGTTATGTGCCATGTGTGTGTAAGGATTTGTTATATTATGTGCATTGCATTTGATGCCTAGAACTTGCCCCGTGTGTTTGCAAAGCGAAATAGTAGTGTTGTTCAGTCTTGGAAGTGATATAGGCGTTTTCTTGTTGAGCCAGATATATATATTTTACCCACCTAATTGTTATGTATCGTAGTTAACCTCTTTGAGCCTATAATCCTTTTTCTTTGGCAACCACATTACAAGCCTTACCTATTTATTTGAATTAACCATCTATTTGAACCTTTTAACCTCTCATAAGCACTTGAATTGTGATGATTTATGTAAAAGTTAAAGTGTGGGCTGGTTGGTTTGGCTTTTGAGTGGAACTAATGAAATCAGAAGAAAGGTGCACTGTTTTGAACAAGTAAGAGCCACTTGAATTGAAAAAAAAATAGTTGTATTGCTGTGAAAAAAAGAAGAAGAAGTATTTCTTTAATAAGTGGTGACTCTTGCTGTAACTGTGCTTAAAGAAGTATGAGGTAATATACATTGATGTGAAGGTGGAGTTTGGTTTGACATAAGTATGGGGTTTGAATGTTAAAGTATATGTATTAAAGTGCTTAGGGAGGTGTAGTCACTCTTATATCTAAATGTATCCTACCCGTCCCGTAGCCTACATTACAACTAAATAAAGTCCTAATTGATCCAAGATTGAATGAGCTCGATTAGTGGAGTAGTACACTACGGGCAAGCTTATGGTGCATCTTTTGTGGCACCATAAAATTTTAGTGGAGTAGTACACTACGGGCAAGTTTTATGAATGTTATTTCTGAGAGTGAGTGAATTATTTCTATCGTGAGTTCTTAAGTGTTCTTAAATTTTATTGTGTGGAACTACTCTCTTGTGTTGTGTGAGGACACTTGATTCATGAAGGAAAGGTAATGTCAGTGACCTCTATATTAGAGTAAGTGGGTGAGTTGTGAATAACGTGTGGTACTTGTGAGTCAAATCTTGAGGTGAAGATGTTACACTTTTGTGCTTAGTCTATTTTAAATACTCTTGGTGTGATGAGTTAGGAGAATTGTTTAAAAAGGTCGTGTCTATAAAAAAAGAGTAGTTTGATTGCTCGAGGACGAGCAATGGTTTAAGTTTGGGGTGTTGATGATAGGCTATAATTATGTATTTTAGTCGCTTATTACACTCTAATTTACTGCACTTTAGTTGAGTTTGCGCTTTAATCGCTAGTGTTTTGCACTAATTGTGTGTTTTATGCCTTGTAGGAGTGATTCCGAGCTACATAGATGTTATGGAATGAATTTAAGATTTGAAGCTTTGAAGTCTGAGTAAAAGCTCAAGGAATTAAGCCGGGATCGTGTTCGGGGGTCAAATTTGATAGTTGAGAACAAACGAAGACTCGATGAGGCATATTGCGCCTGTCTAGTAAAATAGACATAACTTTTTGCTCAGAACTCCACTTGGTCTCCACAATATATGGTTGGAAAGCTAACTCAAAGGGCTACAACTTTCATGTTTTACATTTTTCCAAATTCCAAACGGAACAGGTGGAAAACCGCGGTTACGGTAGGACCGTGGTAGGACCGCGGCAGAACATTACCAAAGATTCAGAGGACCATTCTGGCAGCGGTCCTGGAGTAACCGCGGTGGGACCGTGGCAGGACGCGTAAATTTCAGGGATTAAAGTGCAAAACACGGGATTTTAAGCCCTAAACCC
>NW_017670803.1:0-5489 GCF_001879085.1 Nicotiana attenuata
ATGATTTCTATAAAATACTGATTTTAATCCTATAGACATGACATCTAATTTCAAAAGCTGATTTTTAACCTTGTAGACATGATGTCTGATCATAGCCATTAGATCCTATAGACATGATTTCTTAGTGTGGAGGTAAACAGGCGGAACTTTATTAACCAGATCCTATAGGCAGGATATCTAAGCGTAGAGGTAAAACACACAGAACTTTATTAATCAGATCCTATAGGCAGGATATCTAAGCGTAGAGGTAAAACATGCAGAAATTTATTAAACAGATCCTATAGGCAGGATATCTAAGTGTGGAAGTAAAACATGCAGAATTTGAAAACAGACCCTATAGGCATGTTATCTACCCTCTTAATAGCTAAAACATACATAATTACCCTGTCCCTTTTCACTAGCCAACCCAATATTTACTACAAATTATTATAGACCAAATACTGAATTACATCAGAAAAGTGTAAAATAAGAAGTTACAACCATAGGAAGCCTGATTCTGACTTCCTCTCTGAGTTATGGAATAAACCACCTCATATGCCACTTGTTTTAAAGCCTTTCTCAGACCTGGGTATGTCAAAGTTCCCTAAGGGTCTCAAGGGACCCCGGGCAGTGCTTACACCCAGGTTTGCATAACCATATAGAGATGAGTGCAGTGTGGAAGGGCCAACCCTTATGCGTCCAAGTTCAGAGGGAGCTCAAGGATCCCAAGGCAAGGCTCACACAAGAGGGGCAGAACCTAGGTTCTAAGAGTATAGTGGAAGTGCAGAAACAGAGATTTATTTAAAACCAGGTTGAGAATAGTAAAGGGTAAGGGTGATTTGAAAACAGTAGTAGTAAAACTTAAACTACACAGAATCAGTAGTTGCACAAAGGGGTCAGGGGTTTTGGGAATATATTGCATGAAGCATATGACCCTAGGAGGGGTCAGGTTTGAACATGCACAGCAGTAGATGATGCTGGCATGCCCACAAACCAGCCAGAGAACACAAACACAAAGAGGGGATGTGGGGTTTGGGATTCATACACATAGGAGAGCATTGATCTAAAAAGGGAAGGGGACACGTTTCAACATGCTAGTAATGTAACTTGATTGCAGAAACATAAGCAGAAGTGGACAAACATGAGAGAAGTTGGAACAATTACAGAAACATGTTGTTGTTAATGCTTGAAAATTAATTAGGACATACCAGTAAAGAAGCAAAGTGCAGTAAGGAAAAGTAAGCAAGATTCCACAGTCTAGCTTTTGCTTTCAGCCGGCTAGCCAAAGCAATAGCATAAATAGCAGTAAAGAAAGAGAGAGTTTTAAGTGTGAGTGTGTGTTTTTGAACTCAAGTTGTTCGTCCCTTTTGAAAGAAGAGAGGGTAGGTATTTATAGTTTTGGAAACGAGTAGAAAATAAGGTAATCAGTAAAGTCTTAACACAAACATGGAAATAATCACCATTAGAATCAATTAACCCAAGTGATTCCCTTTAATTAAGGAATCATTGCTTAACGGGTACTAACATGTTTCAATTAAGGAAAGGAAATCAGCTTGGGACAGATTGATTATTTCCATATAAGGGGCAGTAAAAGCATGAAGTAAATAATCAAGTCTAAGTGCAAAATATGCTTATTTGGGAAAGGATTCAGCAAGGTAAAACATTACAGGAAAGGAATCAATTAATTTAAACAAGCGAGTGAAATTAGGGTTCATAAAAGAAAAGCCTTTGCAATCAGTCACAGGATCAAGATCAATCAAGGAAGAAACATGATTCTGCACTTCAGTATATAAATAGAGCGAACAGAAGCATCAGACATGCGAGGCCATACACATTGGCAAAGAGATAACACAAACATACAGTAGTGGCAGAAATTAGCTAGGATTCAGTAGTAAGAAAAATATTCGAAGCACAGTAGTCAAGTAGGTCAAGTAGTCACATAGAATCAACAGTGAAGAAGAACATAGTATCAGGTAAGAGAAATCAGAAACAAGTAAAGGTCTCACAGTAGTAATAAGTGAGAAAACTTCTAAGAAATTTAGGGCTTCAACAGTAGTCGAGTTTAAGAAATGGCAAGAACTCAAAATCAAACAAGTCAAACAAGGAAAAGAGAGTCAGAACAAAGAACAAGTACACATTTGAACAAACAATTTCAGAACTCGGCTAAGACCAAAAGGGAATTAGGGTTTTTAACAGGCTGAAATAGATAGAAGAACAACATGAGCGAATCGTTTAAACATAGCAAAAATCACAAACAACATTAAGATCGGAGAAAAGATCTTTTGAAAAACTTAAAGGAAAACCCTAATCGTTGAAAAGTGAAGAGTCATTTTGAAAGAAAAGCCAAAGAACCTTCGAGAAACACTTAAAAACTTCATAGTAAGCACAGATATAAAATAGATATGAAAGAAATCGAAAGGTCTTAGAGATTAGGGTTTCAGAAAACCCAAAAGAAATAAGAAAGATCTCGAAAGTTAACGATCTAACTAGAAAAGTCAAGGATCCGCCTTGAAAGGCCATGAATGGCCGGAGAAAGGTCGTGGATGGGCGAAGAAAGGCCATGAACAATAGTCGAGCAAGGACTGGACCAGACCCTTCGAGGTCTGGCCATGAAACCACAAAAACAAACACCCAGGAGCCATAGGAGGCCAATACACATCTCCAATGGCCATGATAGGCCATGGATTAGGCAGGGGTTGAGGTAGATTAGGGTGGGATTAGATGGCGGCGGCTAGGGTTCGTAAGGGTTTCAGAGAGAATTTGAGAGAAGAGAGATTCAAGGGCGGCATTTGGTGAAGAATGAGGTAGGTTTAGGGGTCTTTCAGCGTTAAAAATGGTAAGGGCGAATATTGGCCGTTGATTTGAATGATCAACGGCCTGGATTAAAGAGGGTAGGTGGGAATCCGGGTTGGGTCGTTTAATTGGGTTAGGGGTCGGGTTTGAATGGGAATTGGGCCGGGGAAATTGGGTTTAATTTGGGGTTACAATTAGGCTAAAATTGAAATGCAATTGGGCTAGATTTTAAATAGCCATTTTTCCCTATTTATTTTATAAAAAAATAATAAATTAATTTCTGAAAACAAATTAAAAGCACCAAAACGATTTATAATATATAATTAACACTTTAAAAATATAGGACCTGATTTTATGAATATAAACACAATTAAATCTTAAAAGAGGCTAATATTGCAATTATATGCAATTTAGCTTAGAAATACTAAATAAATTTGTAAAGATATGCAAAAATTACCGTAGCTATATTTTAGCATAAATATGAAGATCCAATAAGTGAATCATCAAAAATAATAATTTTGGACATAATTATTGGGATTTTATGGATAAAAAAAAGGGAAATAAATTGATTTAAAAGCCTTCAAAAATTATGAAAAAATAATAAAATACTTGGACATACTTATATATGCATATATATGCTATTTTGAAAGTGTTTTGCATATTGAAAATATATAGGGAAAAATTTGGTGTCAACAGCTGCCCCTCTTTACCCAGGAAGGATGAAAGAGTTTTCGGGTAAAGATATGATGGCCAATTTTGACCGAGCGAAACGATTTGGGAAGATTCAGGCCGCACCCTGGCTTCTGAGTTGCCTACATACCCCTGGTTTTATAGGAATTGGGCCGTATGTAGTTCAGGATCCGTCCACGAAGTATGCCGACGGGTACTTTCCAAGGACGAACGCAATATTCCAGGCTGGGTGAGTGAACGGCTTACGGGAATGGTTAGGTTTGGATATGGTTGCGGGCACTGGAGCGGAATCGCTCCTGCCGAGACGGCTGTTGCTTGTCGGTTTACCTGCAAATGAATAATACAAGCATATATTGTGCATAAATTTAGACATGATGAAAATTCCCGTTGGACCACGAATGTTGTCTTCGGACGGTTAGGATGACGTCCTTAGACCATGACGTCCTGGGCCATGAAGCGTATAATAAAGGATTCGCAGGCCATGAAATGATGTTCTCGGGCCATAAGGATGGTGCCTCCGAACCATGATGCCTTTCAATAATGATATACAAAAAGATTAAAAGGGGTCCTCAGGCCATGACATGGTGTTCTCGGGCTATGAGGATGGTGCCTCCGAACGATGACGCCTTTGGATAAGTTGGAGATATTTCAGCCCATGAAGGATGCAGTAGCATGTGGCGATCTTTCAGCCGTGCAATGTGGCGATCTTTCAGCCGTGCAATGTGGCGATCTTTCAGCCGTGCAATGTGGATGGAGACAGCGTTTAGTCTCGGAAGGCAGAATAGTAGCCTTATGCAATGCAGATGTAGTTGGAGGTAGAGCTTAACCTCGGAAGGCAGAATAGTAGCCGTATGCAAGTTGGAAGGCAGAATGGTAGCCTTATGCAATGCAGATGCAGTTGGAGGTAGAGCTTAACCTCGGAAGGCAGAATAATAGCCTTATGCAAGTTGGAAGGCAGAATGGTAGCCGTATGCAAGAAATAAAATAGCAGATGACAGTAGAGTTTCTTAGCTGATAGCAGATTGCGGCGTTGCGATTACTGGGAGCATTGTGACATACGGGACATCACTGGTGTGTGGATAGCAAATGTTGGCAAGTGTAACGGTTAAGAGAGTCGCATTTTTGAACAATGTTTGTTCCATGAGTGTGTAGTATGTTTTAATGATGTCGCAATCCTTGTGCCTGCGTCCAAAGAAAAATTGTGAGTTTCGTAAAGGGGAAAGGTTAGTTCGTATCCCCGCTGGCTTTGCTTGACTTGTTTTGCTTTGATCTGGTGATACCATTTGTATCATTGGGGTAGCGTTGCTAAACGAAGCAGTTTCAATAATAAACATGCATGATTTTGTAAAAGTATGACATAAATGTTTTTTTAGATAAACCGGCGACTATGACGTGGTTCGAGTCATTGCAACTTCTCCTGCTACGGAATTTGGAGGGTCCTCCTCAAAATTCTTCCCCAGTTTGATGGGTTGGCGTTTCTGACTGTTGGTCATGCGACGATTGGCTGAAATTACTTCGGAATTTTGAGGGTCCTCCTCAAAACTCTGCCCCAGTTTCCAATTTCGGGGGAAAATGAAAACTTTATTGAATTGTGACCGAACCCATAGGGCTGCCTACGTATCCCCTCTTAAACGGGAATCAGGTCAGGCGTAGTTCAAAGTACATCATATAGGGAAGACATAAAGATTACACATAGTAATGCTTGACTGCATCTGAATTTATCGGTTTGGCCAGACTTCTCCGTCCATTTCTGCAAGTATGAAGGCTCCTCCTGTCAAAACTCGGTGAACCATGTATGGGCCCTACCAGTTGGGAGAGAACTTCCCTTTGGCTTCATCCTGATGTGGAAAAAATTTCTTTAACACCAGCTGCCCCGGTGTGAACTGTCTTGGCTTGACTCTTTTGTTGTAAGGCTCTGGACATTCTGTTCTGATAGAGTTGACCATGGCAAACTGCGTTCATTCTCTTTCCATCTGTAAGAGCTAGCTGCTCGTAATGACTCTTCACCCACTCTGCATCGTTGAGCT
>NW_017670803.1:6018-9297 GCF_001879085.1 Nicotiana attenuata
GTTCACATTATATGAAATTTATCAATTAAACAAGGAAGTTGTGTCACATCATTCGAATTAAAAGCAATTAAGACTCACGGTCATGCTAGACTCCGGTGCATAGACAACCGTCACCATGCCTATACACCGTACTCCACATTTAGCAAGTAGCAAATAACATCCTAATCCTATTCCCTCAAGCCAAAGTTAGAACAAACACTTACCTCGGTCCAAGAATAGCAATCAACTCTCTAATACCGCCTTTCCTCTACAATCCAACTCCGAAACAATGATATCTAGGCATAATTAGTTCAATAATATCAATAAGGGCTCAAAAACATAATCCCATAGCCTAGAAATGAAATTCCTATCATTCTTCCAAAAATACCAAAATTCGACACCGGTCCCACATTGTCCAAACACGAGGCTCGGACCAAAACCCAATCACCCATAACCCCACGAGTTCAAATATATAATTTATTTCAAGATTCGACCCCAAATTGAGGTTGAATCACCTAAAATCCCCAAAGCCCTAACTCTACCCAAAACCCCCATTTTCTACTTTGATTTCAAGGTTTAGGGCTAGGAATTTAGTAATTAATAGAGGAAATTGAAGAAACAAGTTGAACAATGCTTACCCAAGAAGTTTTGATGAAAGGGAGTTTCAATGGACGCCTAAGTGCTTGGAGAAGAAAGGAGTTCGTGTATTTTTATAAAAATCCCGAGCTACTGTTCTGTTTTTAACTTAAAAATTCGCTGGGCAAAATTGCCCTTCGCGTTCAGGGGAGAGGGGCCGCGTTCGCGAAGGGTAAACTAGGTAGGCTATCGCGATCGCGTGGAGAGAGACGCGAACGCGTAGAAGGAAATTGCTGGGGTCCAGGAACTGTTCTATGCGAACGTGTGGGATTTCACGCGAACGCGATGAAGGAGTTCTGTAGAGCTACGCGATCGCGAGGGTACAAACGCGAATGCGAAGGGGAAAAGGAGTCTCAGCCCTCAGGGTCAAATAACCCTACGCGAACGCGGGGCTGGAACGCGATCGCGAAGAAAAAGGGAGTAAGGCATCGCGAACGCGGGATGAAGAACGCGATCGCGAAGAGGAAATGGGCTCTGCAACAGCTGAAGCAAAATCTGCTATTTTTTCTAAGTGTAAAAACACCCCGAACCACCTCCAATTCACTCCTGAGCCCTCGGGGCTCCTAACCAATCACACACACTAACTCAATAACATCCTACGAACTTACTCGAGCGATCAAATCGCCAAAATAACATCAAAATCATTGAATCAAGCCCCAAGATCATCATTTTCATTTCAAACTTCATAACTTCAAATTTTAGATATTTAGGTCCGAAACACGTCAAATGACATCCGATTTCGACCAAACTTTACAGAAAGCGCTTAACACATATTTAAGACTTGTACCGGGCGTCGGAACCAAAATAGGAGCCCGATTCCATAGTCTTTTAATCAATTTTCATTTCCATTTTCCGTAATAATTTCAAAAAAACAATTTCACAGAAAAATTCATTTCTCGGGCTCTCGACCTCGAAATTCGACTCCGGGCATACGCCCGAGTCTCATATTTTTCTACGGACCCTCCGGGACCGACAAATCACGGGTCCGGGTCCGTTTACCAAAAATGTTGACCAAAGTCGACTTTAATCATTTTAAAGCCACATTTTGAAATTTTTCACAGAATTTAACATATAAGCTTTCCGGCTACGCGCCCGGACTGCGCACGCAAATCGAGGCAAGCAGAAATGAGGTTTTCAAGGCCTCGGAAGCACGGAAAAGAGAGAAATCCGGTGATGACCCTTTGGGTCGTCACATTCTCCACCTCTAAAACAACCGTTCGTCCTCGAACGGACAAAAGAAGGAAGTACCTGAGTCGGGAAATAGATGAGGATAACGGCTCCGCATATCAGACTCGGACTCCCAGGTCGAGGCCTCAGGAGGCTGACCTCTCCACTGGACACGCACTGAAGGAAAACTCTTCGACCTCAACTGTCGAACCTGCCGGTCTAGAATAGCTACCGGCTCCTCCTCGTAAGACAGATCCTTGTCCAACTGAACAGTGCTGAAATCTAACACGTGGGTTGGATCGCCGTGATACCTCCGAAGCATGGACACATGAAACACTGGATGCACGGCTGACAAGCTGGGCGGCAAGGCAAGTCTGTAAGCCACCTCTCCTACACGATCGAGAATCTCAAATGGGCCAATGAACCTAGGGCTAAGCTTGCCCTTCTTCCCAAATCTCATCACGCCCTTCATAGGCGACACTCGGAGCAAGACCCGCTCACCAACCATGAAAGCTAAATCTCGAACCTTACGATCCGCATAACTCTTTTGCCGCGACTGAGCCGAACGAAGCCTGTCCTGAATGATCTTGACCTTATCAAAGGCCTCCTGAACTAAATCTGTACCCAATAACCGAGTCTCTCCCGACTCAAACCATCCGACTGGAGACCGACATCGCCTACCATACAACGCCTCATATGGAGCCATCTGAATGCTGGACTGGTAGCTGTTGTTGTAGGCGAACTCTGCTAAAGGCAAAAACTGGTCCCACGAGCCTCCAAAATCAATGACACAGGCTCGGAGCATATCCTCCAATATCTGAATAGTCCTCTCGGACTGGCCGTCCGTCTGAGGATGGAACGCTGTGCTCAACTGAACCTGGGTGCCCAACTCCTGCTGAACTGCTCTCCAGAAGCGCGAGGTAAACTGCATACCCCGGTCCGAAATGATAGATGCCGGAACCCCATGAAGGCGAACAATCTCTCGGACGTAGATCTTAGCTAACCTCTCCGATGAATAGGTGGCTGCAACAGGAATAAAATGCGCTGACTTGGTCAGCCTATCAACAATGACCCAAATAGCATCAAACTTCTTCCGAGTCATCGGAAGTCCAGTAACGAAATCCATGGTAATCCTCTCCCACTTCCACTCGGGAAGCTGAATCCTCTGAAACAAACCACCAGGCCTCTAATGCTCATACTTATCCTGCTGACAGTTCAAACATCGAGCCACATATGCAACTATATCTTTCTTCATTCTACGCCACCAATAATGCTGTCGCAAGTCCTGATACAATCTTCGCGGCGCCCGGGTGAATAGAATACCGAGAACTATGGGCCTCCGCTAAGATCAACTCTCGTATCCCATCGACATTGGGCACACAAACTCGCCCCTGCAACCTCAAAACACCATCATCATCTAAGGTCACCTTCGTGGCACCTCCACACTGCACCGTGTCTCTCAGGACCACACCAAATGGGGATCATAAAACCTGCCGA
>NW_017670803.1:13400-16128 GCF_001879085.1 Nicotiana attenuata
AATGACCCTTCGTGCAAATATAATCAAGACATGGCACGGAATGACCCTTCGTGCAAATATAATCAAAACATGGCACGGAATGACCCTTCGTGCAAATATAATCAAGACATGGTGTTCCTTCGTGCAAATATAATCAAACATGGCATGGATGACCCTTCGTGCCTAGTCACTCTTCCTCACCCAAACAACAATCACAACCAAACGGGGCGAAGGGATAGACAAACAACATTAGATATCCCGACAAGGGAGAACAAAGCAAAACAACTAAATCCCGGCAAGGGAGATAATCAATATACTCAAACATCCCGGCAAGTGAATAATCACATCTCTTTCTATTACGTTCATTTCTTACTTTATAATTAAGTCAAAAATCGAGCCAACGCTCCAAGAAGTTTACAAATCATATTTCCTTCTCATTCTCTTCATATCATATACAAACCATCAATTAACAAGGAAGAGTCACTACCGAATCCCAAATAAGCACAAATAAGGACTCACGGTCATGCTAGACACCGATGTATAGATACTCGTCACCATGCCTATACACCGTACTCAACATTTAGCAATTAGCAAATAATACTCTAATCCTATTCCCTCAAGCCAAAGTTAGATCAAACACTTACCTCAAATGCTCCAAAATCAACTCAAGCCTCTAGTATAGCTTTACCCCTCGAATTCGGCTCAAACTCAGTCAAATCTATGAAATAATGACTTTACAATATTAATAATAGCTAAACAAACTAAACCCAATGCCTAAATATGAATTTCTAAGCTTTCTACCCAAAATTCCAAAATTCGACATCGGGCCCACATGGTCCAAACACGAGGCTCGGACCAAAACCCAATCACCCATAACCCCACGAGTTCAAATATGCAATTTGTTTTTAAGATTCGACCCTAAATTGAGGTTGAATCACCCAAAATTCTCAAGACCCTAGCTCTACCCAAAACCCTTAATTTCTACTTTGATTTCATGATTTAGGTCTAGGAATTCAGTAATTAATGAAGAAGAGTGAAGGAATTAGGTGGGAAATTACCTACCCAAAGACTTTGGTGAAGAAGAGCTTCAAAAATCGCCCCTAGAGCTTGGAGAAGACAAGTTTATGAAGAAATGGGAATAATCCCGTAATGGGTGTGTTTTGAGCTTTTAAAATTAACTGGGCAAAAATGCCCTTCGCGTTCGCGGGAAAGGGGCCGCGTTCGCGAAGGGTTAATTCAACAGGCAATCATGTTCGCGATGAGGAGGCTGCGAACGCGAAGAGAAAGACTGGGGGGTCCACGGAAATGCTCTACGCGAACGCGTGGAGAGACTCGCGAATGCGGTGAGGGAGGAACTGTAACTATGCGAACGCGTGAATTAGTTCGCGAACGCGAAGAAGGTGGAACTAAAGCTACGCGAACGCGGGAATAGGTTCGCGAACGCGAAGAAGGGGACCCGGCCAGCATCGCGATCGCGTAAGGGCGACCGCGAACGCGAAGAACAAACCTGGCCTGCAACAGCTGAAGGAAAACCTGTTATATTTCTAAGTTTAAAAACACCCCAAACACCTCCGAAAACACTCTTGAGCCCTCGGGGTTCCTAACCAATCACACACACTAACTCAACAACATCCTACGAACTTAACTGTGCAATCAAATCGCCGAAATAACATCATAAACGAGGAATCGAACCTCAAAATCATCACTTTTTCATCAAACTTCATAAACTTTAAATTTTAGATATTTAGGTCCGAAACACGTCAAATGACGTCCGATTTCGACCAAATTCCACAGAAAGCGCTTAAACCATATATAAGACTTGTACCGGGCGTCGGAACCAAAATACGAGCCCGATACCACAGTCTTTTAATCAATTTTTATTTCCATATTCCTTAATAATTTCAGAAAAATAATTTCCCAAAAAAATTCTTTTCTCGGGCTCTAGACCTCAGAATTTGACTCCGGGCATATGCCCGAGTCCCATATTTTTCTACAAACCCTTCGGGACCGTCAAATCACGGGTCCGGGTCCGTTTACCAAAAATGTTGACCGAAGTCAACTTTAATCATTTTAAAACTACATTTTTAAATTTTTCACAGAATTAAACATATAATCTTTCCGGCTATGCGACCGGACTGCGCACGCAAATCGAGGCAAGTAAAAATGAGGTTTTCAAGGCCTCGGAAGCACGGAAAAAGAGTGAAATCCGGTGATGACCCTTTGGGTCGTCACACAACAACAACACAACAACAACAACAACAACAACATTAAAACCAACAAAGTATAAAGTTCAATAGAACTAACACATTAAGCTAACAAAACTAAGTTAAAGTTCAATTGAAATTTAGGATTGCGGGAGGATTTTGTAGAAGAGGTTGATGAGTTTATTAGACATGCAATGGAACTTCCACCAAGAATAACTTAGATACAGTACCCGACACAGTGGGTCTTTAATTGTTGTTCTCATTAGCGACAATGATGATGAAAAGGCAATGGCATGTGTTTCAAACAGTGATGGTGTAGGTAGGAATTTAACATTTCCTAAGTAGATAAAAGAAGAGGTTATAGAGGAATTCTCTACTTCATTTTCCAAGAGGAAAAGAAGTTTAATTGAGAGTGACAAGGTTGATGGTAATGGAAAGTTGTCCGTTGCTCATGGCAGTTCCCATAAAATGGGGATCATAAGACTTTGTGATGACAAAGACGAAAGGAAGTTTTATTCTCAACTTTCTTCCAAGTCTGATCCGTA
>NW_017670803.1:17747-21799 GCF_001879085.1 Nicotiana attenuata
AATGACCTAAAAATTTGCACATATATCCAAAATCACTTAACGAAGCTACAGCAACTCTCGGAATTCCATTCCGACCCCCGGATCAAATTCTCACCCATCCACCGGAATTCGCCAAAATACTAACCTCGCCAATTCAAGCCTAATTCTACACTGGGCCTCCAAAATCAATTCCAATCGCACTCCCAAGTCACAAATCATCCCCCGAAGCTAACCGAATCACCGAAAATCACATCCGAGCCTTCTAACTCAAAAGTCAACATTCGGTTGGCTTTTCCAACTTAAGCTTTCCTTAACGAGACTAAGTGTCTCATTTCTTATCAAAACCAATCCAAATCAACTCTAACACACCACATACTGATAACGAAACATGAAGAAGCATGAAATGGGGAAAACAGAGCAATAACATATGAGACGACGGGAAGGGTCGTAAGCCACCTCCCCCACACGATCGAGAATCTCAAATGGGCCAATGAACCTAGGGCTAAGCTTGCCCTTCTTCCCAAATCTCATCATGCCCTTTATAGGCGACACTTGGAGCAAGACGCACTCACCAACCATGAAAGCTACATCTCAAACCTTACGATCCGCATAACTCTTTTGCCGCGACTGAGCCGAACGAAGCCTGTCCTGAATGATCTTGACCTTATCCAAGGCCTTCTGAACTAAATCTGTACCCAATAACCGAGCCTCTCCCGGCTCAAACCATCCGACTGGAGACCGACATCGCCTACCATACAACGCCTCATATGGAGCCATCTGAATGCTATACTGGTAGCTGTTGTTGTAGGCGAACTCTGCTAAAGGCAAAAACTGGTCCCACGAGCCTCCAAAATCAATGACACAGGCTCGGAGCATATCCTCCAATATCTGAATAGTCCTCTCGGACTGGCCGTCCGTCTGAGGATGGAATGCTGTGCTCAACTGAACCTGGGTGCCCAACTCCTGCTGAACTGCTCTCCAGAAGCGCGAGGTAAACAGCGTACCCCGGTCCGAAATGATAGATACCGGCACCCCATGAAGGCGAACAATCTCTTGGATGTAGATCTCAGCTAACCTCTCCGATGAATAAGTGGCTGCAACAGGAATGAAATGCGCCGGCTTGGTCAGCCTATCAACAATGACCCAAATAGCATCAAACTTCTTCCGAGTCATCGGAAGTCTAGTAACGAAATCCATGGTAACCCTCTCCCACTTCCACTCGGGAAGCTCAATCCTCTGAAACAAACCACCAGGCCTCTGACAGTTCAAACATCGAGCCACATATGCAACAATATCTTTCTTCATCCTATGCCACCAATAATGCTGCCACAAGTCCTGATACATCTTCGCGGCGCCCGGGTGAATAGAATACCGCGAACTATGGGCCTCCGCTAAGATCAACTCTCGAATCCCATCGACATTGGGAACACAAACTCGCCCCTGTAACCTCAAAACACCATCATCATCTAAGGTCACCTTCGTGGCACCTCCACGCTGCACCGTGTCTCTCAGAACACACAAATGGGGATCATCAAACTGCCAATCACGGATACGCTCCAATAATGAAGAACGAGCGACCGTACAAGCTAACACTCTGCTAGGCTCAGTAATGTCCAACCTCACAAATCGATTGGCCAGGGCCTGAATATCCAAAGCAAGCGGTCTCTGGCTGACCGGAACATAAGCAAGACTACCCATGCTGGCGGACTTCCTACTCAATGCATCGGCCACCACATTGGCTCTCCCCGGGTGGTACAAAATAGTAAAATCATAATCCTTCAATAGCTCCAACCACCTCCTCTGCCTCAAGTTCAACTCCTTCTGCTTGAACAAGTACTGCAGACTCTTGTGATCAGTGTACACCTCACACGTGACACCATAAAGGTAATGCCTCCAAATCTTCAGAGCATGAACAATGGCTGCCAACTCGAGATCATGAACCGGATAATTCTTCTCGTGGATCTTCAACTGCCTCGAAGCATAAGCAATGACTCTGCCATCCTGCATCAATACCGCACCAAGCCCAATACGAGAAGCATCACAATAAACTGTATAAGGCCCTGAGCCTGTGGGCAAAACCAATATCGGTGCCGTAGTCAGAGCTGTCTTGAGCTTCTGAAAGCTCGCCTCACACTCATCTGACCACCTGAACGGGCGCCCTTCTGGGTCAATCTGGTCATCGGGGCTGCAATAGATGAAAATCCCTCCACGAATCAACGGTAATAACCTGCTAACCCCAAGAAACTCCGAATCTCAGTAGCTGATGCTGGTCGAGGCTAATTCTTGACGGCCTCAATCTTCTTCGGGTCCACCTGACTACCCTCTGTTGATACGACATGACCCAGAAATGCAACCGAACTCAACCAGAACTCGCACTTCGAGAACTTAGCATATAACTGACTATCCTTCAGAGTTTGAAGAACCACTCTGAGGTGCTGCTCGTGCTCCTCCTGGCTGCGGGAGTACACCAAAATATCATCAATAAAGACTATCACGAACATGTCCAAATATGGCCTGAACACTCGGTTCATCAACTCCATAAATGTTGCTGGGGCATTGGTCAACCCAAATGAGATGACCAAAAACTCATAATGTCCATACCGAGTGCGGAATGCTGTCTTAGGGACATCAGACGCCCTAATCCTCAGCTGATGGTAGCCAGATCTCAAGTCTATCTTGGAAAACACCTTCGCACCCTGAAGCTGGTCAAACAAATCATCAATCCTCGGCAGTGGATACTTGTTCTTTATCGTCACTTTGTTCAATTGCCGGTAATCAATGTACATCCTCATCGATCCATCCTTTTTCTTCACAAATAACACCGGCGCACCCCAAGGAGAAACACTAGGCCTGATAAAATCCTTCTCTAGCAAGTCTTGCAACTGGTCCTTTAACTCCTTCAACTCTGGCGGGGCCATGCGATACGGCAGAATAGAAATGGGCTGCGTGCCTGGGGCCAGATCAATACAGAAATCAATATCCCTGTCGGGCGGCATACCCGGCAGGTCTGAAGGGAAAACCTCGGGGAACTCCCGAACAATAGGAACAGAATCAATAGAAGGGACCTCTGTGCTGGAATCACGAACATACGCCAGATAAGCTAAACACCCCTTCTCGACCATGCGTCGAGCCTTCACATATGAGATAACACTGCGGGTAGCATAACCTGGGGTCCCTCTCCACTCCAATCGGGGCAAATCCGGCAAAGCCAAGGTCACGGTCTTGGCGTGACAATCCAAGATAGCATGATACGGGGACAACCAATCCATCCCTAATATAACATCGAAATCCACCATGTCTAAGAGCAATAAATCAACACGGGTCTCAAGACCCTCAAATACTACCACACAGGATTGATGAACTCGGTCGACCACTATAGAATCCCCCACCGGTGTAGATACATAAACAGGAATACCCAAAGTATCACTAGGCATAACCAGGTAGGGTGCGAAATAGGACGACACATATGAATACGTAGACCAAGGGTCAAATAGCACTGAAGCATCCCTATCACAGACCAGAATAGTACCTGTAATAACAGCATCTGACGACTCAGCCTCTGGCCTGGCTGGCAATGCATAACACCGGAGTTGGGCCCCACCTCCCTGAGTCATGTCTCTGGGACGATCGGCTACTGGCTGACCCCTACCTCTGCCGGTCCGAGCTCTACCTCTACGGTCTCTACCTCCACCTCTATGATCTCTACCCCCGCCTCTAGCTGGCTGGCCAAGCTGTGGATCACCTGGTGCCTGAATCATGGGGCGAGGACCCTGCTGCTGAGAACTACCCGAGGCTCGAGGGCAAAATCTGACAATGTGACTCGGGTCACCACAACCATAACAAGCCCTCGGCTGCTGAGACTGCTGGCCCTGACGACCTGTATGTCCTCCCCGAAAACTCTGAAGTGGCGGTGCACTGATGGCTGCTGATCAGAATAATGCTGCAGAGAGCCACCACCGCCTGGAGTACCATGAGAAACCTGGAGGGCTGACTGAAAGGGTCTCGGTGAATGGCCTCTACCATAAGAATCCCTACCTCCAGACGAGGTACCACTGAACCTACCAGATGACGAG
>NW_017670803.1:24388-100665 GCF_001879085.1 Nicotiana attenuata
CTTTCATTTCTACGTCCTAATCATGTCATAATTCGAGCCAACGCTCTAAGGAGTTTACAAATCATACTTTCTCTTCATATTGTTCACATTATATCGAAACCATCAATTAAACAAGGAAGAGTCACCACGGAATCCCACATAAGCACAAGTAAGGACTCACGGTCATGCTAGACATCGGTGTATAGATACTCGTCACCATGCCTATACACTGTACTCAACATTTAGCAATTAGCAAATAATACTCTAATCCTATTCCCTCAAGCCAAAGTTAGATCAAACACTTACCTCGGTCCAAAGAATAGCAATCAATCCTCAAATACCGCCTTTCCTCTACAATCCGACTTCGAAACAATGATATCTAGGCATAATTAATTCAATAATATCAATTAGGGCCCAACAACATAATCCCATAGCCTAGAAATGAGTTTCCTAACATTCTTCCAAAAATGCAAAATTTAGACAGCGGGCCCACATGGTCCAAACACGGGCTCGGACCAAAACCCAATCACCCATAACCCCACGAGTTCAAATATATAATTTGTTTTAAGATTCGACCCCAAATTGAGGTTGAATCACCCAAAATTCTCAAAAACCTAACTCTACCCAAAACCCTTAATTTACACCCTCAATTACATGTTTTTGGTCTAGGAATTTGATAAATGATGATANATAAGAAAAACTACAACCAAATCTCTTCTAAACACAGAATACGTGGTCGGCGTGCCACACGATCCCATTTCATGATATATAAGTGGTCGACGTGCCACACGATCCCATTTCATGATATATAAGTGGTCGGCGTGCCACACGATCCCATTTCATAATATATAACTGGTCGGCGTACCACACGATCCCATTTCATAATATATAAGTAATGATTTCCCGGCAAGGGAAACAAGTATCAATTCAACCATCCCGGCAAGGGAGAATACAAATAAACAGTTAATTCCCGGCAAGGGAGCAACAACAATCACTTACTCGTCCCGGCAAGGGAGTAATTACATCTCTTCCTCTTTCGTTCATTTCTTACGTCCTAATCATGTCATAATTCGAGCCAACGCTCTAAGGAGTTTACAAATCATACTTTCTCTTCATATTGTTCACATTATATCGAATCCATCAATTAAACAAGGAAGAGTCACCACGGAATCCCACATAAGTACAAGTAAGGACTCACGGTCATGCTAGACACCGGTGTATATATACTCGTCACCATGCCTATACACCGTACTCAACATTTAGCAATTAGCAAATAATACTCTAATCCTATTCCCTCAAGCCAAAGTTAGATCAAACACTTACCTCGGTCCAAAGAATAGCAATCAATCCTCAAATACCGCCTTTCCTCTACAATCCGACTTCGAAACAATGATATCTAGGCATAATTAATTCAATAATATCAATTAGGGCCCAACAACATAATCCCATAGCCTAGAAATGAGTTTCCTAACATTCTTCCAAAAATGCAAAATTTAGACAGCGGGCCCACATGGTCCAAACACGGGCTCGGACCAAAACCCAATCACCCATAACCCCACGAGTTCAAATATATAATTTGTTTTAAGATTCGACCCCAAATTGAGGTTGAATCACCCAAAATTCTCAAAAACCTAACTCTACCCAAAACCCTTAATTTACACCCTCAATTACATGTTTTTGGTCTAGGAATTTGATAAATGATGATAGAAAATGAAGAAAACGAGTTAGATAATACTTACCCAAGAAGCTTTGGTGAAGAAAGACTCTAAAGATCGCCTATGGGCTGTGGAGAAGATGAGTTCGTGTGAAATATGGACTAAATCCCGAAGCTACTGTTTCTGTAATTTTAACAGAATCACTGGGCGTTTTTGACCTTCGCGATCGCGACAGGGGTGTCGCGTTCGCGAAGAAAGAGGACTGGGAACATCGCGTTCGCGGAAGAATTATCGCGAACGCGTAGAAGGGGGAAAGGCTGGGTCCAGGACTTGTACTATGCGAACGCGAGATGGGGTAACGCGAACGCGATGAAGAAGAGGTTGTTACTACGCGAACGCGAGGACTAGTCCGCGAACGCGATGAAGGGGGGGGGGGGGGTTCCTGAGTTGGCTTACGCGATCGCGTATGGGGTAACGCGAACGCGATGAAGGGAAGGCTAAGGCTATGCGAACGCGAGATGAAAGACGCGATCGCGAAGAAGGAAAGCACTGTGTAAAAGTTGCAGGAAATTTGCTACTTTTTCTAAGTTCAAAAATACCCCGAACACCTCCGAAAATACCTCCGAGCCCTCGGGGCTCCCAACCAATCACACACACTAATTCAACAACATTCTACGAACTTACTCGAGCGATCAAATCGCCAAAACAATATTAAAATCAATGAATCAAACCTCAAAATCATCATTTTTCATTCTAACTTCACAAACTTCAAACTTTAGATATTTAGGTCCGAAACACGCCAAATGACGTCCGTTTTCGACCAAACTTTACGGAAAGCGCTTAACACATATTTAAGACTTGTACCGGGCGTCGAAACCAAAATACGAGCCCGATACCATAGCCTTTTAATAAATTTTCATTTCCATTTTCCTTAATAATTTCAGAAAAATAATTTCACAGAAAAATTCTTTTACTCGGGTTCTAGACCTCGGATTTCGACTCCGGGCACATGCCCGAGTCCTATATTTTTCTACGGACCCTCCGGGACCGTCAAATCACGGGTCCGGGTCCGTTTACCAAAAATGTTGACCAAAGTCAACTTTAATCATTTTAAAGCCACATTTTGAAATTTTTCATAGAATTTAACATATAATCTTTCCGGCTACGCGCCCGGACTGCGCACGCAAATCGAGGCAACTAAAGGTGAGGTTTTCAAGGCCTCGGAAGCACGGAAAAAGAGAGAAATCCGGTGATGACCCTTTGGGTCGTCACAATTGGTCTCTATCTGCTTCCCCTTTCGTAAGCGACCAACTTTGGTCGCTAATTTTGAATTATATTTATTTATATTTTATAATTTTTTTTAAATAATAATATAATTATTAAAATTCTATAAGTGGGTCCCCCTTTAGCGACCAAAGTTGGTCGCTAATTTCAGTATTTCTTTGACCAAGCAAGTCTGACCAGTCCGGTCAATATTTTGACCAAATTATCTACCAAAAAGCGACCAACCTTGGTCGCTAATGTATTTAGAATAATTATTTAATTATTTTCTCCAATTTAACGACCAAAGTTGGTCGCTTTTCTTGACAGACCAATTTTGGTCGCCAAATTTTGGTCGCTCTTTTTCGGATTTCTAGTAGTGGAACTGGATACGAATTTTATTTGAACTGTATGAAACGGGTGGCTGCAGTTACTTTTATGTCTATCATAGAGTTTTCTGGATTTGGGTGCTTTTGTCAGAAGCACTTTTTATCCTACATAGAGGATGAAGGGTCTGGCAGATGTGAGTTTTCTACTTCATTTTACCTTTGCGGTAGCTCTAATTCCTTCATTTGGTGAAAAATCTATTAGAATTAAGATGTCGTAGAGAGCATGGGCCTGCTCTGACAAACTATTTCATACTAAGTGATATACACTTAATTTACATACATTTTGAACAAAATATACATTGTTTGCGTTAACGAGAGCATCACATTAAGGGATGCTTAAAGTGCCACAGCAGTTACAACATGTATGATACAACTATTTACATATGCGGTTTTTGGTCTTCTTTCTGGTCCTTTTTCTAGTAGTTCTTCACCAAAAATATCTGCAAACAAATAAATATATTATAAATTGGAAGGTTACATAGAATACAATATACAAATGCTTAAAAAAATCACAACACATTAATCGCAAAACATCTCAATACATGGAAACAATATTTACTAAATTAGCAAAACTTGTAGTGGAACTTCTAAGAAATGAAGAAGACAGAAAAACGAATCAAAATGTGACCACTGAGACACAAAAAATGGAGCAACAAAAGAATATGTCAGCCAGCTTTGGTCTCGTTCGTTAAACAAAGCAGGAACATTACAACTTCATACAACGTTGAGGTGACAGAATTAACCACTTCAGAAGTGAAGCTTTATTTGGTCTAGTCAGTTCGCCAACACGTTCAAATTTACCAATGGAGGGAATTAGTGGAGAAAGATTTGAGCACCAGGCCGCATTAAGCACACAGTTGAAATACATAAGATGGCAAATCAATTTAAATCACGGTGGTCATAAAAGCAAAAGAAAACAGAACATAGAAATTAATTTGACATGTTGAAGAATCTAATACATTCCAAACATAGTAAATGCATTACTAATTTCTAGGAGAGTTATTCAAGCTAGCTATTATACCTTCTTCTTTTTTTGACACAAGATGAGGAAATATTGGAAAAGGAATGCACTTCAGCAAGAGAAATAGAATAACGAAAAACAAAATCAAGTGAAGCATCTCATCATTTACATCCCCATTTTGCTTCTGTATTCCTTTACTCTATTGAAGTGATAAATGATATTTCAAGACTACATTAAGTACTGAACACATACCATATGTTATGAGATTGGAGAATAGAAAAAGGATACATTACAGATAATATAGGAATAGAAACAAAAGAGCAATGACATAACAACACATAGGAAGATAAAGATCAGACAAGTTTTTGAGGTTACTAAAAATCCATAGGAAAAGTATCATTAATACCATTAGATCTAAGGCTCAAGATCTGTAATGCAGTTAAAGGGCTGAGAGTATTATCAGGAATTGGACCATTGAAACCAGCCCCAGGTAACCTTAGTGTTATTACTCTAAATCCATCTTCACTACATGTAATTGCAGTCCAGTTCTTGCAAATTGCAGAATTTGCATCCCAATTGAAAGGGTGAAAATGAGGCAACTTGTTAACAAAATGCAATAAAGCTTGCTTATCATTTTCAACAAGAACAATAGCAGCAGTGATTTCTGACAACAGAAACATACCAACCAAGAAACTCAAACACGGAATCCCGCTCCCCTCCATTTTCAAGAACCTAAAGCTCAAAACTTTAACCATTTCAACACCCTACAAAAACTTAGACTTTCTAGTCACATAAAAACAAGAAATGAGCATCAAGAATCTAAAATTCAAAACTTTAAGATACGAAAACACTCATAATTCTCCATCGACATTTTCCTAATGCACATCATAATTTCTCCAGGGACATTTTTCTAATGCACAAATTAAGCAACTCTTGAAGATTGAATGTAGATAAATCTACAACCAGAACAATTTAATCTCTCCGCACAACAAATCATGTTCTATATGAAATTTTGACTAACATAAATATTAGCATCAGAATCTTATACACAACAGAAGAGGCAAAATAAGAATGAAGAAAAATAAAGAAACGATAGAACTATTATATATTCCACATTATTATAGTATAATTTTATATCTCAGTATTTTAGTAATATTTTTAGTAGTTTACTATTACAAACAATATAATAAAATGAATATTTAGTTAAAGTTTAAAAAAAGCGATTGGAGTCTAGATTTGTAATCGAGTAAGCTAACCTTGTGTCGTCGTGATATTTTTTGAGTAGAGGAGCATTCAGAAACAGCAGGCGCAAAAGTGAACATAACTGCATTCAAAAAGAGTAACCAATACAGGATGTTAGGATAATTTGTATAGTAAATTTTATCCAAGAAGACAATACCACATATATTCTAGCGATAAAATTTACTCAACATGCATGTATGGATATCGGGAATGCATTTGTGGAATTCTTTTATATTAAGTTATAACTTATACAGAATCAAGCATATGCTTGAATCTGTTAAATGGACAATTTTGGTTAGTTAATGTAGATTTATGATTGAAATACTTTATTGGAATGTCACATAACAATAATAATAAGTAGGTATGCATACTGTTGGAGAGATTGCAAAGCAAATTGAAACAATAGCATATGCAAGGAGTTGTATCAATGAAATGGGTATTTTTTCCTATCTTCAGTCTATGCCAAAAAGTAATCTGAGACTCTTTTGAAGAAGAATTTAACAAAAACTATTATGAATTCAGATTTTTCTTTTTTTTTGGACTATACGCATTTGAATTTGAACACAAAGTTGTAGTAATAGAGATCAGTTTGTCCTACAACTTCATTTGCGTTTCAAACTCTCTCAAGTTCGATAGAAAATCAAGTTATTACTTAGTTTGAAGGAGCTTAAAGTTTCTGCAAAGAACCAATGGGAATTCAAAAAAATCTCGTTAACAATATGTATTGTCCCTGATTTATAAATGTGACACCATAAAGGATGAAAGAGTAATCTTAAACTACTTAGACTATTCAATACATTAATTCAAACAAAAAATATTGTCAAGTAAGAAAACAACAAATGAAACTTGTCATGAATCCAATAAAAAATACAAGTTGCTAGCTGTGATTTTAAGTTACTTATCTATTCTTTGTTCTCTTGCATATTATACAGTGAAAGATGAAGAAGTTTTAAGAGAACGAAATAGAATAGAGAAATCAGAAGAAAGCGTGAACTTTGAACCCACCATTCCAACTTCACCTAGTAAGGAGTTCACTACAAAGGATGAGGTGACTGAAGAACTAATTACTAATACTGAGATAGAAGGTATGGTATGTTTGATTACGATCTTTAATCTTTTCTGTGTGTCTCAAATTATGAAAAATTAGTGCTATAGTAAAGTGGGCCCTTTCTTTCTTTGCGTCATACATCAATGTGTTTGTTTTCTGTCCTTCAAATTAAAAGAAAGAGAAGCTTCCTTTTCCTGAGTTGTATGAATAAATAGATCTTAATCTGCTTACTGTGTATTGAATCTGTTGCTTCAACTCCTCTACTTAATCGGAAGTACAATACACAGCATGCTTAAGAGTTTAAAAACACAGTTTTACCACTCGATTTAACACACACTTGCGATAAGATTGCAAGGTTAAAAATCATATAGAGAACCCAAAAGAAGATAGGGCAGAAATTAAAAGAAAGAGAAAAAGGATCTGGGGAAAATCAGAGACAAAACATGGGAAAAGAACCTACAACAATCGCTGAACTTCAGAATCAAAACTAACAATGATGAAGAGAACCTAGAAGAAACCCAAAACGGAAAAAGAACGAAGCAAAAAGTAGAAAAAAGATATGTGCAAAATTGATTGAAAGCATACCTGCAGCTAGATTTACTCGCGAAGAGAATGAGGAAGAAGATCCGAGAATCACTCTCAAAATCTGAATGGGTGACAACCAGTCCATGCCCAAGATAATATCAAAATCTACCATACTGAGAAATAATAAATCGGCTCTGGTCTCAAAACCACTAATAACAACCAAACACGATCGATACATACGGTCAACAGCAATAGAATCTCCCACGAGTGCAGACACATATATAGGAGAACTCATAGTATTACAGGATATGCCAAAAAACGAAGCAAAATAAGATGACACATAGGAATAACTGGAGCCTGGATCGAATAGAACAGACGCATCTCTATGACAGATGGAAACAATACCTGTAATGACAGAGTCGGAAGTAATTGCCTCTGTACGAGCAGTTAGGGCATAGTATCTAGCCTGGCCTCCCCCTTGGGGCGACCTCTACCTCCCCGACCTCCACCTCGAGCTGGTTGAGTAGGTGGAGTGGTAGCTGGTGCTATAACCAGAGCTTAAGGACCCGGTGGAGCACGCACTAGCTGAGAAGTCTGTGAAGGTGCACCCCTCCTATGTCTAGGGAAATCTCTCACCATATGGCAATATTCTTTCGGCCAAGCCATTTAATATTCTGTACATAGTATGGATGCCATCAATTTTATAGAAAATGGAGCAGAGATTGATTTACAAGCAATTTTATTTGATAGCGTATTGTGATTTCCATCGTGTACAATACTTCAACCTTTTGTCTCGAAAGAACCATAATTAGCGCATAAATCTAGCTGGTATGCTTTCAATCAATTTTGCACATATCTTTTTTCTACTTTTTCCTTCGTTCTTTTTCCATTTTGGGTTTCTTCTAGGTTCTCTTGATCATTGTTAGTTTTGATTCTGAAGTTGAGCGATTGTTGTAGTTTCTTTTCCCATGTTTTGTCTCCGATTTTCCCCAGATCCTTTTTCTCTTTCTTTTAATTTCTGCCCTATCTTCTTTTGGTTCTCTATATGATTTTTAACTTTGCAATGTTATCGCAAGTGTGTGTTAAATCGAGTGGTAAAACTGTGTTTTTAAACTTTAAGCATGCTGAGTATTGTACTTCCGTGGTTTTCTGTGTTCTATCAGTACTTCTTTTATTTTGCAATTACACGATCGAAGGCTACGACTCCTATAGGTGCTAAATCGGAGGTTGATACTCAACAAGTCTTAATTTAGGATTCTTTTATTTATGGAATTGTTTGCAGCTCAAATTTTATAAATAGATGCACTGCAAGATGATAAAATTCCAAATCATCACTTGCAACCACGTGATTCTACTATGTTTAACTTAATTTGTATACCAAGCTGGCCATGTGGCCTAGACTTTGCAAAGTATGCAGCTCCATGTATTTTCTTACATATTGTAGTTGGACATGCAGATATGGTGAATCCATTTTAGATGCAGATGTGAGCTCCCTAGGAATTGTAGTGCTAATTAAAGTAGGTGGCATGACAGAGCTATGTCTTCAATGCTTTTCTTCAAGGTGATTTGCCGGAAGAAGTGTATATGACTCCACCTCCTGGTCTTTTAGGTGAGGGGGAGCCTCCTAGAGTTTGCAAGCTTCAGAAATCTTTGTATGAACTCCCTCTAGACAATGGAACTTGAAGCTCAATGAGGCCCTCTCATTCTCAGATCCTTGTATGACTATTCCCTCTTCAGTAAGAGGTCTGGTTCTGATTTGGTTATTATCCTGATCTATGTGGATGATCTCTTGATCACTGGCACATCTCCTCAGTTGATTCAGGAAGCCAAAGATGTGCTTCAACATCACTTCAAGATTAAGGACCTGGGGGAGATGAGATACTTCCTTGGTCTTGAAATTACAAGAAGCAGACATGGCATTTTGGATTGTCAAAGGAAGTTCACACTTGGGCTTGCAAGTTCTAAACCAGCCTGCACACCTTTAGACACAAGCCATAAGCTCACTAGTGCAGACTATGATTAAGCCAATGCACATGGAGCTCTAGATGTTGATGAATTACTTAGTGATCCAAGTAGCTATTGGAAATTAGTTGGGAAGCTGTTGTACCTTTACCATGACAAGGCCAGACATCAGTTATGATGTGCAAAATTAAAGCCAGTTCATGCACAAGCCAAAGAAGTCACATATGGAAGGAGAACTGAGAGTGGTAATGTACCTAAAAATGCACCTGGGCTGGGATTCTGCTATCATCTCAATCTTCTGACCAGCTCACAATGTATTGTGATGGAGATTGGGCCACTTGTCCAATGACTAGAAGGTCGGTGAGTGGGTTTATTTGGTGAACTGTTGTAGAATCTAGAGCTGTTGGGATGCATATTGCTTCTGTTTTTTAGTATTCTTGTGGCTATTGTATGTACCTAATTCTATGTTGGTCGGCGAATGAATAGATAATAATATTAGGCTGATGAATAAAATATGTAATAGCATTCACCTTTTGTGAAAATAGTAGTGTATGTGATTTGGCACCAACTGGCACTATAAAATTTTCTAGTCATATTTCTTGTAGTTAAATATGCTTTGTGAGTTATTAAAAACATATTTGATAACACAAAGGTTGGGAGATCCAAGAACTTGAAGAAAATAAGTTGATGAAATGCGGAAGTAGTAAAGAAATGCAAGCGGAGCAAGAAAAATAAACTAGATATGTCAAAATTCGAGGAAAGGTCCAAGAACCCCGAGATTATGTTAATCTAGATTTTGACAAGATCCTAATGACAACAAGTTGGTTATGAAACCAATTGCCTTCAGTAGAGATAAGCTAATCAAGAACTAGATTCGGATCTTGACTTCTAGTTTGAATAACTTACGACAACAACTAGTAAAAGAAACTAGTCGCCTTCGAAGAATATCAAAAGAAACCAAAGATATCACAAGAAAGAAAATTATCTTACTACCTTAAGCTATGAACTAGTTAGGGTTGAAAGATAAATCTTCAAATTAAAGTTCACAAAGGTTCAAAAGAACTCACAATAATAATATTAATCTTCAATGATCTTCTACAATGGAAGACAAGCACCCCTTTATATAGTAGTAAAGAAGGAGCTAGTCAAGACTTCAATAAATGAGAATTATATTCCCTAGAAGCATAGAAGACTACCCACACTAAGACCAATATAGTCAACATACACATAGACCAATGCAAGTCAACATAGATTAAAACAACTATTAAATATATATTCTAGAAACTATTTTTGGGCTTATTTGGGCTGCTGAAAATTCCTCTCTTTTTGGGCATATTTGGGCCTCATTCCATCTCCTCTTGGACTTTAATTTTGGCCTCAAAATAGTTGTAAGACTTGGCCCAAAGATCCTCCTTGTGCTGGAGCTCTTCTTCTATTATAAAACACTTTTTAATTGCCAATTGAAGCCCATTAAGCTTGTCTTGAAATTTCTTTGTTTGAGACCTTGTCATGGGCCTTCTTGGAGCTTCCAGAGCTTTATCCTTCTCCTTTAATGATGTTGAGCTGCCATGAATGCTATCAATATTAAATTGCTCTGCCTCTTTCATCAGATTTGATTTGATTGCAGGTTGGTGAGTGTATTGGTAAGATTGATATTCGTGTTCCCCCTATGGTCAAGCAGGCTTCTGCAGCTGCTCGCTCTGTTGCAGCCGATGTCAAAAGTGCTGGTGTTATAGGAGCTGCATCAGGACTTGCAAAAATAGTCTATGCCAATTATGAGCCTGCCGCCAAAGAGCAATATGCAGCATCGGCTTGGCGAATTCCCTTGTTCCTACTTATTATTCTGGCAAGTACAATGAGATTGTTCAGCAATCCACTGAGAAAGGATACAAGGTTGACTGAGAAGATTTCTAAGGTGTTCCGCACTCAGCCCGTGGCTTCCAACGAAGGACCTTCTCATTTTACCTTTATGGTTCATACCTAGCTGTTTAGTTCTTTGTGAGGAGCTCAAGGATATGATTTGGAGTGCTTTGAAACAGTTTTTATCTTTTTTACTGTGTTGTTGATTTTTTATTGTGTTTTAAGTAAATATTTGTATTTGTCTATTCGGTTTTCATTGTTGAAAGTTGTGACAGACTTCTTTTATTTAACAATGCTAGTAAAATTGCTTTTAACGAGGGCCTGATTCTTTGATTATTTCATTACTGATTCTCATGACACACGTTATCTTTACATTTTTTCTTGTCAAGAATTTTTTATTCTCAGAAAAAGATATCACTATTATCTTTAGCCCCACAACTGTTTACCTTGAAAATACGAGTAACATTTAAATTTGATTTGTGGTTTTAAAGATATGTGATTTAGTTCAATACCAATTAATAATCAAGAAGTATAAAGTATAGATGAAAAAAATAAGTGAATCAATCCAGTGTTACCTAAGCAGTATCGACCTCGAGCTCTGTGACCTCGAGATGAAGCAAGAATAATAAAGCAAGAACAATAAAGTTAAAGGACAATTTTGATGAACAATGAGCGAAAAGTAGAGAGTATATTCTTTCCTGATGATTAGATGATCTTTACAAATGATTGGGGTCCCCTTTATATAATAGGGGAGCCCTAAATAAGGTACATTTCCATTTACAGTAAGGAATCTTATTGGGACAGCTGCTTAACCGCCTAGTACGGAATCGTACAATTCTATTCCAGGATTTGCGCCATGATTTTGGGGACGTGGCAGGTATCTCGCTCATTCTGTTACAAATCCATAACGGCATTATTTCGGGGTCGAGCATACTCGGCTTCGGTATTCATCGTGCTTCAATTTTCGGGCATTGCACTCTGTCTTCGAGCTCGAGTCTGGTCCATCGAGCTCGAACTCGACCTTACCCGAACTCGGGCCTAAGGTGTCCCCTCGAACTTGGGAAATCGGGCATACCTGATTTCGACCGTATACACATATGTCAACTAAATTTCGATTAATTTGATTAGTCAAAGTTTGAAGTTTAAAACTTGCAATTTTAGGTACAAAGCTTAAATAAACAAGTTTGGTACAAAACAGTATAAGCAACTTCGAAAATATGCACCAACAAAAGTTGTGGTGGAGAGGTACGAACTCATTCGTCCAATTAATTGGAGGTCACGGGTTCGAGCCTTAGATATGAAGTCGCCTTTTATTAGGGAGCGCTTTACACCCCCTCCCCACCCCCACCCCCACCCCCAAAGTGAAATTTGTGGGCGTGAATCCGGATTTAATCGGACCCAATACGATACCAGTCACCGGATGACAGTTTAAAGACATAGTTAGCTGCCGTCAGGAGTACGTATTTAAGAGTAAAATGGAAATTATCTTCATTTCATAATTTTTTTTTCTTTGCTTTCCTACGAAAGTTTGAAACGAGATTAAGTAAATAATATGATCAGTGAGAATTCATATAATCGACTTAAAACTAAGGTATTGTCGCAGAGGCGGTTTAACCTCCGGGCCACTAAAGCGATCGCTTTAGGCCTCATAAAATTAGAGGCCCCAAAAGCTACTCTTCTTATATGTACTTTAAATATTTATTGTACTTATTATTAACTAGTGATACGAAATTTTTTCAACCATCTTTTGCTACCTTGTGACTAATCGTTAATAATGTAGTCTTATATTTTATGTTGTCTTTTTTGGAGTTGGTTCAGAAAATTCAAATGATAGTGAAAGACATTAAATATGCAGTTACTTTCTAGTTCTTCTTACTCCAACTTAATAATATATTTTACAACTCTAACTTTGTAAGATATTTTCTTTCAAGATATCTGTAGGCACGCTTTAAGCTAATTCGATCGTAAAAAACTATATTTAATTTATCTATCATCTTTGTAAATACAAATTTTCACATGATTGTTACGTTGGAAGGCAATGCTATATAGTGAGCTATGTTGACACACATGTAAAAAGAAAAAAATTCAAAATTAAACTTAATACAATCTTATCAATGGTTAGTTATGTTTCAACAAAGATTAAAGGGGTTGGTTATATCATCAAGATTAATTGCATCTCAAAAATTAAAAAGAATAAACTTCAACAAAAATATCTATTATTATTAAACAAGTTCAAGGCCTTTTATTACGGCTTGATTTTAGGCCTCTAATATAGTTGAGCCGCCTCTGCATCGTCATTGCTCTTTTTGTTTCACTTCCCATAGAGACAAATTTATTAGTAGCAAATGTTTATTGATTGCCACGGGCCCAAGCGCTAGCGAATACTCCCTCCATTTTAATATATGTACATTTATGTGATTAAGTACGGAGTTTAAGAAAAAAGATGCTAAGACTGTTGAACTTGTAATGTAAAATGAGGCATACATTTCGAAAAGTACTGATTGGCTCTTATTTGAATATAGGTTGATCAATTAAGGTCCAACCTATATTCTTCTTTCAATATTGTGATAGCCTGAAAAATAGTGTATTTACTATTTATATTATTTTGTTGAGGAATTTCTTTTAATTCACATCATGCCCGAGCTAAGCCCGGGTCCAACGGCAATGTGAGCACTTTGTGTCTAGATATATATTTTGATTTAATTTTTTCTTTGTTGAATCCTCTTGTTTGGATGCGTGTTACATGTTATATTGTATCGTATTATATTTAAAATAAAATATTTATTTTGATTGTTACTTAAATTTTATTATATCTTATTGTTTCTCTGTCGATTCTTACACCATCCTGGTACCATTTAGAAACTTTTTAAGTACGCATTATTTAGTATACATTATTTATCATAATAGTTTAATTATTTATTAGTTCCTAAGTAAATACAATTTATAATTTTAATAAATTATATTTGAATTTGTAAATTTAAATTAGAGATAATTTGAGTGTTTTCAAAATTTAATTATTTATTTCATCTAATCTACGGAAAGAAAAAATAAACTAAAAAGAACTTTAAAATAATTAAAAGTAATAAATAACTTAACTCTAACATTTTTTCAAATGCTGTTGGTCAAGTTTTTTTTATTTTTAAAAGAAAATAATTGGTGATGTTACTTCATTCTCGTTCAAAATAATAAACCATTCAAATTCTTCAATTTATGTAATGGCAATTACTCAAACCGAAGATCGCAAGTACAGAAAATTTAATATAAAAGTTAGCATTATGCAGTAAAAAATGCCCTTATCATGTTTGGTTATAAATGTAAAGCACGTTGAGATTCAATTTTTCCTGTTGTACTTTTTTTGATGAAAAATTCTAATATTTTAGAAAGAGATAGTTGACTTACTCTCTTGTTTTAGTAAATAATGTTATGGCTAATATGATATTTCGCACTAATTAATTAGTTTCTGTGTAAACTTAGTGATTCTTCCTTTATGGGATTTTCTAAGCACTCAAAAATGCACCATATGAATTGTTATATAAAAATCCACCCTCAATTGATCATCTAAGTGTTTTGGTTGTCTCTGTTATTCCACCCACCTTGTGAAAAATGATAAGTCTGGCGCAAGAGCCATTGTGTCTTCCTGTGTATTACTTCACTGAGCATTCTATTGATCAAGTAAACAACTCCTTCACACACTCACCCTAATGTAGCTGTGTCCAATATGTGCCTATGTTTCCTTTCTACGATGTCATCTTGTTGTGGGGTGTATACACAACTACTTTGATGTAATATCTCAAAGGGGGAAAGCAATGCATTACAATGTTGATTAAAGAATTCGGTCCTATTGTCTATCCTGGTTATCTTTAGGACTGCAACAAACTGAGTTTTTGTGACGACCCAAAGGGTCATCACCTGTTTTCTCACTCATTCAGTATCTCCGAGGCCTTGAAAACCTCATTTAGGCTTGCCTCAATTTGCCTGCGCAGTCCGGCGCGTAGCCGGAAAGCTTAAATACAAATTCTGTGTAAAAAAAATGATGAATTTTGATATTAATATGAATAAAGTTGACTTTGGTCAACATTTTGGGTAAACGGATCCGAACTCGTGATTGGACGGTCCCGGAGGGTCCGTAGAAAAATATGAGACTCGGGCATATGCCCGGAGTCGAATTCCGAGGTCTAGAGCCCAAGAAATGAATTTTTCTGTGAAATTATTTTTCAGAAATTAATATGGAAATTTGAAAAGGAAATTGATTAGAACGTGTTGGTATCGGGCCCGTATTTTGGTTCCGGCGCCCGGTATAGGTCTTATATGTGGTTTAAGCATTTTTTGTGGAAATCGGACGTCGTTTGACGTGTTTCGGACCTAAAAATCTAAAAATGAAAGTTTATGAAGTTTGAAGAAAAAGTGATGATTTTGAGGTTTGATTCCTCGTTTATGATGTTATTTTGGCGATTTGATCGCACGGTTAAGTTCGTAGGATGTTGTTGAATTAGTGTGTGTGTTTGGTTAGGAGCCCCGAGGGCTCGGGAGTGATTCGGAGGTGGTTCAGAGTGTTTTGAACTTGGGAAAAGTAGCAGAATTTCTGCAATTTTCACACAGTGTTTTCCTTCTTCACGATCGCGGCCTTCAGCACACGTTCGCGTACCCTTAGCCTTCCCTTCATCGCGTTCGTGTTCCCCCTTACGCGATCGCGTAAGCCAACTCAGGCCCCCCCAGTAATTCCTTCATCGCGTTCGCGAACTAGTCCTCGTGTTCGCGTAGTAACAGTCTCTTTTCATCGCGTTCGCGTACCCCATCTCGCGTTCGCATAGACCAAAGTCCTGGAACCCCCCAGCTTTCTTCTTCGCGTTCGCATCATTCCAATCGCGAACGCGGTGCCTTGACTCATTTACCCTTCGCGAACGCGGCCCCCTTCCCGCGAACGCGAAGGGAATTTTTGCCTAGTGATTTTAAAAGCTAAAAACAGAACAGTGACGGGATTTTTCACCCAAAAACACACGAACTCATCTTCTTCACAGCCCATAGGCGATTTCTAGAGCTCTTATTCACCAAAGCTTCTTGGGTAAGTATTATTTAACTTGTTTCCTTCATTATCCTTCATCATTATCAAATTCTTAGGCTCAAATCATGTAATCTAGGGTTGAAATTGGGAGAAAATGGGTAGAGTTAGGGCTTTTCAATTTCCTTGATTTAGACCTCGTTTTGGGGTCGAATTTGAACAAATTATATATCCGGGCTCGTGGGGGAATGGGTGATATGAAATTGGTTCGAACATCGGGTTTTGACCAAGCGGGCCCGGGGTCGATTTTTGGAATTTTGGGAAGAAAGCTTAGAAAACTATATTTAGGCATTGGGTTTGATTTGTTTAGCTTATTTTAATGTTGTAAAGTCGTTATTTCATAGATTTGATTGAGTTGGAGCCGAATTCGAAATGGAAGGCGGTCGTTGTGGATTGATTTAGTTGTGGAAGTTGAGGTAAGTGTTTGGTTTAACCCTAGCTTGAGGGAATAGGAGTTGAGTCTTGTTTGCTATCTGCTAATTGACTGATTACGGTGTATAGGCATGGTGACGAGTATATATACACTGGTGTCTGGCATGACCGTGAGTCCGTATATTGTGTTTATTCCTATTTTGTTGTGACTCTTCCTCGTGTAGTTGATGAACTCTATATAATGTGAAGAGTATGAGAAAGAATTATGATTTGTGAACTCTTTGGAGCGTTGGCTCGAATGATAAAGTAATTATTGAGTATGAAAAGAAAGAAAGAGAAAGAAATGTGATTATTCCCTTGCCGGGCCGTATTCGTATATTGATTACCTCCCTTGCAGGGATGTGAAAGTTATTATTGTTGTTCCCTTGCCGGGATTTAGTTGTTTACTTGTGTTTCCCTTGCCGGGACTTCTATTACTGTTTGTCTATCCCCTCGCCCCATTGTTTGTGATTGTTGTTTGGGTGAGGACGAGTGATAAAGCACGAAGGGTGATGCCGTGCACGATTGTGATATGAATACTAATGCACGAAGGAACATTCTGTGCCCTGTTTTGATTACTAATGCACGAAGGAACATTATGTGCCATGATATGAGTGTTTATGCACGAAGGGTCATTCTGTGCCATCATTTTGTGAGGNGTTGATAGGCTGACCAAGTCAGCGCATTTTGTTCCTGTTGCAACCACTTATTCATCCGAGAGGTTAGCTGAGATCTACATCAGAGAGATTGTTCGCCTTCATGGGGTGCTGGTATCTATCATTTTGGATCGGGGTACGCAGTTTACCTCGCGCTTCTGGAGAGCAGTTCAGCGGGAGTTGGGCACCCAGGTTGAGTTGAGCACAGCATTCCATCCTCAGACGGACGGACAGTCCGAGCGGACTATTCAGATATTGGAGGACATGCTCCGAGCTTGTGTTATTGACTTTGGAGGTTCGTGGGATCAGTTCTTGCCTTTAGCGAAGTTTGCCTACAACAACAGCTACCAGTCCAGCATTCAGATGGCTCCTTATGAGGCGTTGTATGGTAGGCGATGTCGATCCCCAGTGGGATGGTTTGAGCCGGGAGAGGCTCGGTTATTGGGCACAGATTTAGTTCAGGAGGCCTTGGATAAGGTCAAGATCATTCAGGATAGGCTTCGTTCGGCTCAGTCGCGGCAAAAGAGTTATGCAGATCGTAAGGCTCGAGATGTAGCTTTCATGGTTGGTGAGCGGGTATTGCTCCGAGTATCGCCTATGAAGGGCGTGATGAGATTTGGGAAGAAGGGCAAGCTTAGCCCTAGGTTCATTGGTCCATTTGAGATTCTCGACCGTGTGGGAGAGGTGGCTTATAGGCTTGCCTTGCCGCCTAGCTTGTCAGCCGTGTATCAAGTTGTTCATGTGTCCATGCTTCGGAGGTATCACGGTGATCCAGCCCACGTGTTAGATTTCAGCACTGTCCAGTTGGACAAGGATCTGTCTTATGAGGAGGAGCCGGTGGCTATTCTAGACCGGCAGGTTCGACAGTTGAGATCGAAGAGTTTTCCTTCAGTACAAGTTCAGTGGAGAGGTCAGCCCCCTGAGGCATCGGCCTGGGAGTCCGAGTCCGATATGCGGAGCCGTTATCCTCATCTATTTTCCGACTCAGGTACTTCTTTCTTTTGTCCGTTCGAGGACGAACGGTTGTTTTAGAGGTGGAGAATGTGATGACCCTTTGTGTCTCCGAGGCCTTGAAAACCTCATTTAGGCTTGCCTCGATTTGCGTGTGTAGTCCGGGCACATAGCCGGAAAGCTTAAATATAAATTCTGTGTAAAAAAATTGATGAATTTTGATATTAATATGAATAAAGTTGACTTTGGTCAACATTTTGGGTAAACGGACCCGGCTCGTGATTGGATGGTCCGTAGAAAAATATGAGACTCGGGCACATGCCCGGAGTCGAATTCCGAGGTCTAGAGCCCGAGAAATGAATTTTTCTGTGAAATTGTTTTTCAGAAATTAATATGGAAATTTGAAAAGGAAATTGATTAGAACGTGTTGGTATCGGGCCGTATTTTGGTTCCGGCGCCCGGTACAGGTCTTATATGTGGTTTAAGCGCTTTCTGTGAAATTTGGTTGAAATCGGACGTCATTTGACATGTTTTGGACCTAAAAATCTAAAAATGAAAGTTTATGAAGTTTGAAGCAAAAGTGATGATTTTGAGGTTTGATTCCTCGTTTATGATGTTATTTTTGCGATTTGATTGCACGGTTAAGTTCGTAGGATGTTGTTGAATTAGTGTGTGTGTTTGGTTAGGAGCCCCGAGGGCTCGGGAGTGATTCGGAGGTGGTTCAGAGTGTTTTGAACTTGGGAAAAGTAGCAGATTTTCTGCAATTTTTACACAGTGTTTTCCTTCTACGCGATCGCGGCCTTCAGCTCGCGTTCGTGTACCCTTAGCCTTCCCTTCATCGCGTTCGCGTTCCCCCTTACGCTATCGCGTAAGCCAACTCAGGGCCCCCCAGTAATTCCTTCATCGCGTTCGCGTAGTAACAGTCTCTTTTCATCGCGTTCGCGTTCGCGTACCCCATCTCACGTTCGCATAGACCAAAGTCCTGGAACCCCCCAGCTTTCTTCTTCGCGTTCGCATCATTCCAATCGCGAACGCAGTGCCTTGACTCATTTACCCTTCGCGAACGCGGCCCCCTTCCCGCGAATGCGAAGGGCATTTTTGTCCAGTGATTTTAAAAGCTAAAAACAGAACAGTGACGGGATTTTTCACCCAAAAACACACGAACTCATCTTCTTCATAGCCCATAGGCGATTTCTAGAGCTCCTATTCACCAAAGCTCCTTGGTAAGTATTATTTAACTTGTTTCCTTCATTTTCCTTCATCATTATCAAATTCTTAGGCTCAAATCATGTAATCTAGGGTTGAAATTGGGGGAAAATGGGTAGAGTTAGGGATTTTCAATTTCCTTGATTTAGACCTCGTTTCAGGGTCGAATTTGAAAACAAATTGTATATCCGGGCTTGTGGGGGAATGGGTAATATGAAATTGGTTCGAACCTCGGGTTTTGACCAAGCGGGCCCGGGGTTGATTTTTGGAATTTTGAGAAGAAAGCTTAGAAAACTATATTTAGGCATTTGGTTTGATTTGTTTAGCTTATATTAATGTTGTAAAGTCGTTTTTTCATAGATTTGATTGAGTTGGAACCGAATTCGAAAGGGAAGGCGGTCGTTGTGGATTGATTTAACTGTGGAAGTTGAGGTAAGTGTTTGGTTTAACCCTAGCTTGAGGGAATAGGAGTTGAGTCTTGTTTGCTATCTGCTAATTGACTGAGTACAGTGTATAGGCATGGTGACGAGTATATATACACTGGTGTCTAGCATGACCGTGAGTCCGTATATTGTGTTTATTCCTATTTTGTTGTTCTCTTCCTCGTGTAGTTGATGAACTCTATATAATGTGAAGAGTATGAGAAAGAATTATGATTTGTGAACTCTTTGGAGCGTTGGCTCGAATGATAAAGTAATTATTGAATAAGAAAAGGAAGAAAGAGAAAGAAATGTGATTATTCCCTTGTCGGGCCGTATTCGTATATTGATTACCTCCCTTGCCGGGATGTGGAAGTTATTATTGTTGTTCCCTTGCCGAGATTTAGTTGTTTACTTGTGTTTCCCTTGCCGGGACTTCTATTACTGTTTATCTATCCCCTCGCCCCATTGTTTGTGATTGTTGTTTGGGTGAGGACGAGTGATAAAGCACGAAGGGTGATGCCGTGCACGATTGTGATATGAATACTAATGCACGAAGGAACATTCCGTGCCCTGTTTTGATTACCAATGCTCGAAGGAACATTCCGTGCCATGATATGAGTGTTTTTGCACGAAGGGTCATTTCGTGCCATCATTTTGTGAGGTAAAGCACGAAGGGTGATGCTGTGCACTTTATATAATCGTTTGGGTGAGAATGAGAGTAAAAGCACGAAGGATGGTGCCGTGCAACTGTTGATTTCCTACTATCGTTGCTATTGTAGTTGTACTGTTTCATTCCTCAATTATTGATTTTTTTTACCTGAACTGTTACAGCCCCTACAGCATGCTCCCCCTCCCCCTTGACTGGTTAATTTCTGTATACCTTTACATTGCATACATATATATTGAACTGCACAGGTTTGTTTGGTAGTCCGGTCTAGCCTCGTCACTACTTCGCCGGGGTTAGGCCAGGCACTTACCAGCACATGGGGTCGGTTGTGCTGATGCTACACTCTGTGCATCTTTTTGCACAGATCACGTTGCCGGAGCAGCTTTTGGACAGCAGTAGGAGTTTTGGGAGCTGACTTCAGTCCAGAGATCCCGAGGTAGCCTTGCTGGCGTCCGCATGGCCCGGAGTCTCTTCTATCTTTACTTTAGTTTGTTATCCTTTGTACCGGAACAAACAGAATTATGTTTTTTTTTATTCAGACATTGTATTTAGCATTCTCTAGACGTTCGTGAGTCTGTGACTCCAGTTCTTGGGTTGAGTTGTATTGGACTTCCGCATTGTTTTCCGTTTATTTATATTTAAGACTTTCGCTTTTCTATTAAATGTTTCGTTGTTTTTATTAATGTCGAGGTTTGCTAATAGAGATAATAGATAATTGGCTTGCCTAACTCCTAATAGTAGGCACCATCACGACTCCCGAGGGTAGGAAATCCGGGCCGTGACAGTTTTAACAAAAGAAACGAAATGCTTCAACACAACAAACACATCACTTTTCAGCTACAACAGATATATCCATGTAAACCTTGTATTGTCATCAACAACAGTAAAAAATAAATATTTCCTATAATGAGTAGGGGTTCTATAGGGACCCCATATATCCATATACACTAATTCCAATGGTTTCTCATTTCTAGAGTTAATAACAGGGAACACAAGTTTACTTTGATTTGCTAATGGACATATAGGACAAATCCTTATTTATTGAAATATCCAACATTGTATTTTGTAGAAACTGCATATTCTTCATGGTATTGACTGAAGCGTGCCCAAATATTCTGTGCCAAAGGTTGCCATCTGTCTCCTTTCTTTGTACAACAACATTTACTTTTGAATTAGCTATCCCTTCTCCAATTCTTTTCTATTTCACAATGTATAGGCCATCTTCTTCTCTACCAATACCCCTCACCTTGCCATTGTAAAGATCCTGGAATACCAAAAAATTAGGAAAGAAATTGACAGAGCAAGAGAGTGACTTGGTTAATTTTGACATAGACAACAAGTTGAACTTGAAATCCGGGACATATAACACCTAATCCACCTGCATCCTGTCTAAAAAAATCTACTATTCCCATATGAGTTATTTTAGCCTTTTCTCGATCCGTTAGGAAAATGCACTTGATCTTTGCTAAATGAGTCTAACTTAGTGTGAGTTCTAAGCATATTTAAATCGGCAGTAGTATGGTGTGAAGCACCTGAATCCATGATCTATTCTCCAAAACACGCATCAGCCATTAAACATGTAGTGATACCTGCCATGTTTGCTTGTGGATTAGTGGTTTCCTTGTTCAGCAACACAGAATATGCTTGTATTTATCCTTTGTAAAGTAGGAACCAAGCTTTGGGGGCTTAGAACATTTTCCTCCTTCCATTCCCTCTGGCCTTTTGTCCAATTCAGAATTCCTAGTCACACTGTTAGCTGCATACTTCTTCTTTCCCTTGAAGTCGCTTGGATAACCAAATTTGTAGCAATTTTCCTTCAAATGACCTTTCATATTGCAATATTCACACTGCACAAAAGGTTTTTTTTCCTCTATAAGGTTGTCCTCGACCAACCTGCATAGCCATTGGATCCGCGTTCCTTGCCAGTGATGGAAATGTATTGGACCTTTGATTTTAATCCTCGATAATCATAGCATATGCCTGATTCAAGCTAAGTTCAATAATCTTCATAAGAATCTGGCTTGCCTGCTCATATGACTCATTAAGTCCACTAAGGAACTGAAGTAACCTCTGACGATGCAGATGTTCAATGTAATCTCTCGGTTTTGGGCATTTACAGCTTGATGAAGGCACTAGGCATCATACTCCGCCCATAGCTCCTTTAGTTTGGTAAAATATGATGCAACTGAATCAGTTCCTTGTGAAGTTGTGACAATTTCTCTGTGTAATTGAAAGATACACACTCAATTAACCTCATCAAAACGCTACTGTAGGTCTTTCCAAAAGAGATGTGCATTTGATGTATAAACAATCCCGCTAAGAAGGTCTGACGACACTGTGTTCATGATCCAGAATAAGATAATCGCATTGCAAGTTTCCTAATCTCCATGCAATTCATTCTTAAATTGATTCTTTGTGAAAGTGCGAGTCACAAACATCGTTCTGCGCCAAAGATCGTAATTTTCAGATCCTATGAGCTTCACCGGAATCAAAATCAAGTCGGGAGTGTCCGAAGGATGTACGGATAGTGGATGAGTGTGATCAATTTTTTCTTCTTTATATTCTCCCATTGTCGAACAACAAAAAATAGAGAATCGACCTTAAAAGAGAAGAGAATAGATCTGAGATATGTGGAATTGCACAACGAGCGTACGACCCAGACATTACTGCTCTGATACCATGTTATTTTCCTAAATCTGAGCTTGATGTTCAGACCTTGAGCTCAGCTATGGAGGAAGCTTTGTGAAGACTGAAGAATGTAGAAGAAGGGGAAATTCGGTTGTATTTTTTGTATAGAAAAAATGTGTATACTTATCCTATATATACAAGTAACAACTCCACTCTTAATTAAGCCAGCTGGCATAACTAACTAACAGCTCCACTAACTGCACCTAACTGTGGTTACTTCACCAACCTAACTATGGTTACATTCAAGCTAACTAACCTACTGCCTCCAATAATAATGTTAACGTCTTCATTTCATTCATGATTAATATTTCTTTTTACCACTCGAGCCTTCAGTTTCTGCCCATAAATTAAACAAGATTAACATTACAAATTGTAAAATATATGTGTACCACAAGATAAACAACATATAGAAGTCCATGAATGCAGCTCCCGAGGATGTGGCTTCCAGAGATGTGGTTCTCGAGGATGTGGCCCCGAAGTAGATCAGGTTCCTTTGTTTTGTTTTTGTGTTTTTGTGTAAGGCCCCTTGTGGGTATTGTAAACATCCTTTGTAAGTATCTTTTATAAATAGTTTTTTTGCTTCATCTCCGATTCGTATTGAATTCCACATTGTCTTTATTTGTGAATTTTTTTTGATAACTTCAATGATCAAGTGAACATCGACTTGGATTCCAAATATAACAACCCTTAGGTTTTTAGTGATCAATGGGCGATCTTCGAACTTATAACGAAATACTCCTTAAAGTTTTTGTCAATCCTCGAGCTATGACCTGGTTAATTTGATGCGAGCTCGAGATGACGGGACTTTTGAGTCCGAGTTGAGTGAGAGCAAGGTTCAAAACCTGTATTTTTCGGCCCTTAGGCACTTTTATATCGGCCCTTAGGCTCTTTTTATCGGTCCTTAGGTTCATTTAGGTCGGCCCTTAGACTCTTTGACGTCGGCCCTTAGGCTCTTTAAGTTGGGCCAATTTGGCCTAAAGCGGCTATAACTTTTCCCTCCTTTCGTCTAAAAGACTTAGTGAAAAAATTTCTATGCTTTAGCATGTATTTTTTTTACCCGTTGGGTTTTTCGAAGGTTCGACCGATTGGAACCTTATTTATAATTCGTTTGTGTAACGATAATCGAATACCTCTTGAGGCTTTTTCGAAGGCTGATGTTATCGAAGCCTTTAAATTATTCGAGGGCTGATTTTGTCGAAGTCCTTTATCATTTGCTTTTGCCGAGGGTAGCCTAATTTAACCGATTTTTCGAAGTGCTTGAAGGCCTTTAATTTTATGGCGGAAGTTGGACATCTTCGAGCCGCATTATTTCGGCCGTAGCCTTTTTATATGACTGTAGTCTTTAATATGGTTGTAGCCTTCGGGTATGTCTCTTAGACTTGTTTCTCGATAACTTTTTGAACTTGTTCAAAAGGTTAGTCCCCGAATATGATGGCCTTGGCCTTTATATCGAGGGGATGCCTCTTTAAGGTCATACGAATTTGAGTTTTTGATGATTCGGATGTGTTGGCTGTCGATGAAAGTCCCCGAGTATTCGAGGTGTATTTTCATTCTGGCTCTTGAGCCATTTCTCATAGAGTTATAAGTATGAAGCTCGTATAATAGTAGACTTATTTGAGACACAAAGTGTTTTGATATTGAAAGTATGTTTCTTTGAATAATTGATACACGCGTACATGTTTTGCCATCGGGGCTTGACTATTCTACATTGACACGGTTTATCTGACCGTTTGGACCATTACAAAATTTTTCTATCGAGGCCCTCTTTGGCGTGAAGTATTTTCCTCGAAAATATAACCTCCGAGGGTGATGCCCCCCGGTATTCGAGGTTGATTGAAAAGAAGCCTTAGATACTGTTGGGTTCTCCATAGGTAGCATATAGTTCTTGCCTCGTCGAAAACCTCGCCGGTAAAACCCATTTGGGACAAAATTCGATCTAAGGGAAAATGAGTGCAACACATGCTTTAAAACCCAAGGCCTTCGTATAAAAATGCAAGGAGATCTCATATAGTTATAATTTGTTCTGCTTCTTCAAGTTTTTGGCTGTGTTGATTTGTCTATTTGGCTTTAATAGGTTTCAGCAGAGTTCGGTCCGTATCATATCGATTTTATCCTTTTTGGTTCTCCAGTGTGTTTGATTTTGTTATTAAGAATTGGTTTATATGATTTGCGTGTAAACTGTTTTGAGTGATTTTCTTATTAAGAATTGGTTAAGCTTTTTTCTTTTTTCTTTTTTTTTGGTTCCGTGGGTTTAACGTTTGGAGTAAAGAAATTAAGCCGAGGAGTACAAATAGTGCTTTTTGCTTCGTCTGGCACTGGAAAACTGGGATTTCAGCACTATTGATTTATGATAAATATGTTTCACATTAAAAGTAGGAGATTCGTCCCATCTATAACTATCATTTGAATGTTGTAGTGCTGATTAAAGTAGGTGGCTGATCAAAGATTTTCATATTTAGAAGCTCTGTCGTTTTTAATTTGAAAAATTTTATTTAAAAAAATGATTTTCAGTTCACACATAAAGAGGGGCGGAAAAGATTGTTTTCGGCAGTATAGTACAGTATAGTTGGCTCTAAAGTCTAATAACATAGAGTGAAACTTCCATTTTATTGTTCTGCTTCATTCCAGTAGCATTTCTCTTGATAAAATTTTTTCCTTTTTGGACCTTCTTATGCAAAATTCTTTTTGAACCATCTATAAAAATGCAGTTTGATGACTTCATCCTCTATAGTCATTTATCTAAGAAGAAATAGTGCTGAAATCAAACAATAGAGTCTCTATGACTTCTTTGATGATAATAAGGAAGTTCTACAACTTCTTCCCTTTCACTTTCTTCAATAATGACATGTCCCTAGATGTTGGATTGGGTAACCTTTTCTTTGAATTTTAATTTAGCCTTTGCAAATTAGCAGAATTTTAGAGTATATTTTTGTGGTAACGAAACTAACAACAAAGTATTGAAAACAAGAAAGTGCTAAATTCTGCACTGAACTTCAATTGGCTACGTTTTCTAAAACATCAACGCAACTATTTGAAAAGTTAAGCATATGACATCTAGATTCAGGTAGAGAGTATGGAGTGATGCTGAAATTTTGCATTCTATTTATACCTTTCAACTATTTTGGACATGATTTATACAATTAGCATGATAAAATGGAAAAGGGTTCTACTTGAAAGTTGGTATTGAATAATTATTTTCTCTTGAATCCTTCCCGGACTCCGCGCATAGCGGGAGCTTAGTGCACCGGGCTGCCTTATTTTTTAATAGTTGAAATACATAACTTAGCTACACTACTTCTTGATACTTCTCTCATCACATGATATTTCCTTATTTCTTTAAAGAAATAAAGAATGTTCACTTACCTGAACATATGGTTTGGTAGTTCAATTAAATAGGTTGGAAACATAAACACGAGATTACATTTCCACGAGGGTTTACCATCTTATATTATAGGATTGCGGTTACTATTGTTGCTTCTGTGTTAAAACACAAAATAAGAAAAACTGTTAAAAGAATAAAAGAAACTGGAAAAACAGTAAAGATTAAGAAATATTCCAAGTCCACAATTTGCTTGTGCGTCCTTAAGGAATTTTAACCCCCTCACACGTTGCCAAGGTAATGGATTAAATCCTTCCAGGATAAAACGGAATAAACCTTCCTGCAACAGTGGCAATACAAACTGCAGGATACCAACGAACTTAAAGAACGGAGCAAAATCACACTTACGAATTTGAGAGAGAGAGACTGCGAATTAGAATGCAGTATTTTCAGAAAGGAGGAAGTTCTGTAATGTTTTTGGTGTGTTAAAAACGAAGCCATGCCTCAGAATTTATAGGCAATTATTGGAAGAGGTGTGATGTTTGTTCTAGAAAAGGTGCCTTTTCAGAAGTTTACGCGGCCTGCCACGGTCCTACCGCGATAACGCCAGGACCGCGGCCAGGGTGGCCCTCTGAATCTGCAGCAGGGTTCTGGCGCGGTCTTACCGCGGTTACGCCAGGACCGCGGCCAGACTATCCTTCTGAATCTTCAGCAGTAATCTGGCATTTAATTAATTATTAAATAATTAATTAAATAAATTTTGTCCAAAAATAATCTTATCGATCAATCATTTGACAAATCCAAATCCAAATCCAAATCTGAAGCCGAAGCCAAAGCCGAGCCGAGCGAGCGATGACGACGGCGCGAGGGTTCATTCTTTTCAACTCCTTTTAAGAGCTTTAAGAAGTGATTCTATATATAAGCACACAAATGTAGTTGTCCCTCACCAATGAGGGACAAAGTGCAAGTCAAAAGCTCACTTCATTCAAATTTTCATTTCCCTCCACTTTATTTCCCACCATTTTCAATTCACACTCTTATTCTTTAAAGCCCAATGCTTAAAGTCTTTGAAGCCCAATACCTTTAAAGTCCAACAATCCCCCACATGAATGGGAATGGATGTAACAAGAATGATCATAGATGAAAGTTGTGTGATTTGCAAGTAAGGATTAATCGCATCTGGATAAGTAGGTTTCCCTTTGAACTTTCCGTAGTGAACATATGTCGGATATACTCGGTCAATCGGTAGATTTGATATCTTTGAACCGTCGAACGTTAGTGTATACCTAGACAACCATATGTCACACAACCAACCCTTAACCGTCTTTTTGTTCTCATTGTTGTGTTCGTTTCAGCCATGAACACCGTCTGGTTTCATAAGTGCGTAGAGAATTGGCCTTACAGAATTCTCGTTGAAGCGGCTTCCACTTCACACTTACATAGGTGATTCCTAAACGTGTAATCCTTTAGATTGACACTATTTGATAAATACCACATCAAACTTAGGTAATCATTAAAGAACATGTAAAGTTCTATCCTTGTTACTGAACATTGTCTTCATCACGAGAAGGGACAAAAGATTTTACTTTGACAATGTTGAACCGGTCAATCACAACTTTGTTTGATCTCCTTGAACCTAGATCTCGGAACATCCAAAATTCTAGGTAGAGTTACCGCCATGTTGACTTGTCCTCGGCCATAGTCCCATTCCCTTGGATGATTTCTCAACTCCCTCTCTAGTTAAGCCTTTTGTAAGTGGATCCGCCACATTATCCTTTGATTTTACATAATCAATAGTGATAATTCCACTAGAAAGTAGTTGTCTAACGGTGTTATGTCTTCATCGTATATGACGAGACTTTCTGTTATACATAACGCTCCCTGCCCGTCCTATTGCAGCCTCACTATCGCAATGTATGCAAATAGGAGCCAAAGGTTTTGGCCAGAACGGAATGTATTCTAAGAAATTTCGAAGCCATTCAGCTTCTTCACCGGCTTTATCCAAAGCTATAAACTCTGATTCCATTGTAGAGCGAACGATGCACGTTTGTTTGGAAGACTTCAGAGATACTGCTCCTCCACCAACAGTAAAAACATATCCACTTGTGGATTTTGTTTCTGTTGAGCCGGTTATCCAATTTGCATCACTATATCCTTCGATAACCGCAGGATATTTATTGTAGTGCAAAGCGTAGTCTTGGGTATACTCCAAATATCCCAGAACTCGTTTCATTGCCACCCAGTGATGTGTGTTTGGATTACTTGTGAATCGACTAAGTTTGCTTATTGCACAAGCTATATCAGGTCGTGTACAGTTCATGATGTACATTAAGCTTCCTAACACACAAGCATACTCCAATTGAGACGTACTTTCACCTTTATTCTTTATAAGATGATGATTTAAGTCAATTGGAGTTCTTGCACTTCTAAATTCCAAGTGTTTGAATTTTTCAAGTACCATTTTCATGTAATGTGATTGAGACAAAGCTAGACCCTGAGGAGTCCTCTGGATTTTAATTCCTAGAATTACATCGGCAACTCCTAAGTTTTTCATATCAAACTTACTAGCAAGCATACGCTTAGTAGCTTGAATGTCGGCAATGTCTTTGCTCATTATTAGCATATCATCAACATATAAGCAACAATGACTATATGATTTGGAATGTTCTTAATGTAAACACATTTATCACATTCATTAATCTTAAAGCCATTTGACAACATTGTTTGGTCAAATTTCGCATGCCATTGCTTTGGGTGCTTGTTTTAGTCCATAAAGGGACTTAACAAGTCGACACACCTTCTTTTCTTTTTCCGGAACCACAAACACTTCGGGTTGGTCCATTGTAAATTTCTTCCTCTAAATCACCATTTAAGAAGGCTGTTTTACATCCATTTGATGGATTTGAAGATCATACAAGGCGGCTAACGCTATTAGCATCCGAATAGATGTAATTCTTGTTACCGGCGAGTATGTGTCAAAAATAGTCAAGACCTTCTCGCTGTCTAAAATCCTTTGACAACAAGTCTTGCCTTGTATTTTGTCAATAGTACCATCGTCTTTCATTTTCTTTTTGAAAATCCATTTAGAACACAATGTTTTTGTTACCTGGAGGAAGATCGAACCAATTCACATGTATGGTTTCTCAATATGGATTCTATTTCACTATTGACAGCTTCTTTCCAATATTGTGCTTTTGAGGAAGACATTGCTTCCTTGAAGGTACGAGGCTCATTTTCTAGCAGGAAAGTCAGAAAATCTGGGCCGAATGAAGTAGATGTCCGTTGACGTTTACTTCTTCTTGGATTTTCCTCATTAGGCATACCATCCGTTATTTCTTCCCGAGGTTGTTTTGACTTTTGGTAGGTCACTTCACTTTCCTTTTTATACGGATAAATAGTTTCAAAGAATTCAGCATTATCTGATTCTATTATCGTATTAACGTGAATCTCAGATTTTCTGACTTATGAACCAGAAAACGATATGCCTTGCTATTGGTTACATATCCAATAAATACACAATCAACCGTTTTTGGACCTATCTTAACCCTTTTAGGTTTAGGAACTTGTACCTTAGCTAAACACCCCCACACTTTGAAGTATTTCAAGCTGGGCTTCCTTCCTTTCCATTTTTCATAGGGAATGGACTGATGTTTTTACTATGAGGTACACGGTTGATTATTCGGTTAGCTGTAAGTATAGCTTCCCCCACAAGTTCTGTGGTAAACCAGAACTTATCAACAACGCATTCATCATCTCTTTCAACGTTCGATTCTTTCTCTCCGCAATTCCATTAGATTGTGGAGAGTAAGGGGCAATTGTTTGGTGAATAATGCCATTTTCCAAACATACTTCTTCAAAAGGAGATTCATATTCTCCACCCCTATCACTTCTTATCATTTTGATCTTTTTGTTTAGTTGTGTTTCAACTTCACTCTTGTATTGCTTGAAAGCATCAATTGCCTCATCTTTACTATTAAGTAAATAAACATAGCAATATCTTGTGCTATCGTCAATAAAAGTAATAAAATACTTTTTCCCACCGCGAGATGGTGTTGACTTCATGTCACAAATATCTGTGTGAATTAATTCTAAAGGACTTGAATTCCTTTCAACGGACTTATAAGGATACTTAGCATACTTTGATTCCACACATATTTGACATTTGGAATTAATGCAATCAAATTTTGGCAATACGTCTAAATTTATCATTTTTCGCAATGTTTTGAAGTTGACGTGACCTAAGCGTGAATGCCATAAAGTGTTTGAATCAAGTAAGTAAGACAAAGCATTAGCTTTATTGATAGGAACTGCTATTACATTTAGCTTAAAAAGGCCCTCATTCAGGTAACCTTTTCCTACGTACATATCTTTCTTACTTAGTACAACACTATTGGAAACAAAGATACATTTGAATCCATTCTTGACAAGAAGTGAGGTAGACACCAGATTCTTGCGAATTTCTGGAACATGGAGAACTTGGTTTAGAGTCACAATCTTTCTCGACGTCATCTTCAACGCAATCTTGCCAACTCCTTCAATTTTGGCTGTAGATGAATTTCCCATGAAAATTGTCTCGTCGGGTCCTGCGGGGGCATAAGAAGAAAATAACTCCTTGTTAGCACAAACATGGCGGGTGGCTCCAGAATCTATCCACCATTCTTTAGGATTTCCTACCAAGTTGCATTCAGACAACATGGCACACAAGTCCTCCATGTCTTCAACATTTTCAACCATGTTTGCTTGATTCTTCTTCTTGTTTTTCTTTTGTACATCATTCTTTGGTGCACGACAGTCCACGGCCTTATGCCTAGACTTTCCACAGTTGTGGCAATTACCCTTGAACTTTTCTAGCTTGGGTAATTCTTTGGTCCAGAAGCCTTCTTTCTCTTCTTATTTTGTGGCGCCTCCTCAACAATATTAGCCCTTATTATTGTCGAGTTTCCACGTGACTTCTTTTCAACATTTTTGTTGTCTTTTTCTATCCTCAAACGAACAATCAAATCTTCTAGTGTCATTTCCTTCCGCTTGTGTTTAAGATAGTTCTTAAAGTCCTTCCACAACGGAGGTAACTTCTCAATGAAAGCGGCGACTTGAAAGGCCTCATTAATGACCATACCTTCAGCAAGGAGGTCATGCACAATAACTTGTAATTCTTGGACATGAGTTATGACCGACCTAGTGTCAATCATCTTGAAATCCAAAAACCTTGCAGCCATGAACTTCTTAAGTCCGGTATCCTCAGTCTTGTACTTTTTCTCAAGCGCATTCCATAACGCTTTTGATGTTTCCATGACACTATAGACATTGTACAGGCTATCTTCCAAACAACTCAAGATATAGTTCTTGCACAAGAAATCAGAATGTTTCCATGCTTCAGTTACAACACATCGTTCGTCATCTGGAGTGTTTTCAGCCAGGACCAGAGGATCCTCCTTGATAAATCGCTGCAAACTCAACGTAGTAAGATAGAAGAGCATCTTCATTTGCCAACGTTTGAAGTCAATGCCGGAAAACTTTCCGGGTTTTTCTGCTGGTGCCATAGCATGAGCAGGAGTTGAACGGCTTGACGAGGCAGCAACACTCGTAACAGTAGCACCCGTTCCCGCAACATTTTCATTAGTTTGGTTTTCATTCGTCATTTTTCTGTACAGTTGGAAACAAAACAGAACTTTGTTAAATCAGTGAAGTTTTGATATCTTCAAACTGAATACCAAACCAAACATACAACACGTAACAATGGTGAAGTTTTTATATACTTCAAACCCGTACGTTTATTATTCTGGTAAAGTTTTGATATACTTTAAACCGGACAGAACAATTATTGGAGTAGAAAGCACGAAGGCTTTAGTCTCCAAACCAGTATATAAAATATAGATAACAGTTTAATATATATTTCAACACAGAAACGTTAGTATAAAATTCCTTAAGCTTGTTGTTGCTTCTGTGTTAAAACACAAAATCAGAAAAACTGTTAAAAGAATAAAAGAAATTGGAATAAGGGTAAAGATTAAGAAATATTTCGAGTCCACAATTTGCTTGTGCGTCCTTAAGGAATTTTAATCCCCTCACACGTTGCCAAGGTAATGGATTAAATCCTCCCAGGATAAAACGGAATAAACCTTCCTGCAACAGTGGCAATACAAACTGCAGGATACCAACAAACTTAAAGAACGGAGCAAAATCACACTTACGAATTTGAGAGAGAGTGAGCCGAAGCCGAAGCCAAGCCAAGCGAGCGACGGCGACGGCGCGAGGGTTCATTCTCTTCAACTCCTTTTAAGAGCTTTAAGAAGTGATTCTATATATAAGCACACAAATGTAGTTGTCCCTCACCAATGAAGGACGAAGTGCAAGTCAAAAGCTCACTTCATTCAAATTTTCATTTCCCACCATTTCCAATTCACACTCTTATACTTTAAAGCCCAATACTTAATGTCTTTGAAGCCCAATGCCTTTAAAGTCCAACAGTTACAGGTGAGAAAATCTTCAAAAATTAGTCTCAGAAGAGCCATTCAAGACCTGAATGAGAAGAGCTGCATGAATTTGTGCAAAAAATCAATAGTAACATATGAATGGGAGATGAAGAGGATGGTAGAGTTGGGGGGAGGACCAGTTATTAGTATTGTTTATAAGGATGTGCAATCCAACCATATCATGAAAGGAAAATGAATTGTTACGAGTTAGTGTTGCAAGTGCAAAGAGGATGAAAAGATGTCAGGGATTGGTTATCATGCTGCAGATTAGAAGTTTTCAAAAAACAGCACCGGCCAAATGAAATTGTTTACGGATCGGAACTCTTTAATGCAGATGTAGAGATGTCATTATAAGATTTGTCGAAGATAGAGTTTTCTTCTTGTTGTGTGTCCTTTGCCTGTCTTTGGTTTCTTCCTATATGGTTTGTCGACCGCTCTCCCACTGGAAAGATGCTAATTTCAAACTCACAAAAATGAGTCAGTATCTTTTTTTTCCTGGCATAAGTTCTACTTCCTGTGAAAGCCACCAAGAAGGTGAGTTGTAGCTCCTGTTACAAATGAAAGGAGTTGAGAAAATTTAGCAATGTCACACCCACTTGGGAGATTTTATTGTGTTGTTGTTGTCACCAAAAAGCCAAAAAATACAAACGTTTCTATCTGATTCGATCTACTTACTGGTCGACTTTTCCTTCAAAACATCCCCGTTTCTATCTGTCTGAATTACCCAAAAAGAATAGTTAAGTAGCTATCCATCTTCTTCTGTCTTCTTTTTTCCACTTTCCTTTCAAGCTCAGCTCCACAGAAGGTCGTTGATAGTCCTTGGAAGCACCCAGCTCAAGAGCTGTCTTGCCACCTGATAATACAGTAGCTTAGCTGCAGCTTCACATTAATAGAAGAAGTTAAAATAACTTAAAATCTGATAAAAATCCAGACTATTTGAGATACTATAACATCTAGTACTAATAAACAATTCTGATCTTATACTTCCAAATGAATAAATTCAGTCTGAAATCCATCTTCAATTCTAGTAGTGTACTGAGAATTTCCAAATAGGAGTAGGCACAAGATTGGGATAGTCGGTCAGGGTTGTAGCAGGCCATAATAAGGAAAGGACTATACCTGTAATTTAAAAAGTAACGCATTAATCACATGAAAGCATTCATGCAAGAGAATCCAATGCAATTTATCAACAGTCATAAAAGAAGCGGGAGGGGAAGGGGACGTTCTCTTACGTGCTCAAACAATATATGCATAACATATAAACATTAGGAAACAACTCACATGTTTGTAGCACTGAACTGTCAAAATGACATACAGTAGCAGCATATGCTCCCACCTTATAGGTAACGCCAACAAAGTTTGTATAGCACAATCATCTTTAGAGTAGATATTCCCGCTAAGCTATCTCAAAACCTTAAATAAGATTCTGGGTGAAGAAATGCTCCATTCATGGGAATTTGAAGTTTACTCCGTAAATTTCCGCATAATATATATTTAGAAAGGTATTCCTGCTAAGCTATCTCAAAATCTAAAACAGATTTCTGGGTAACAGATGCTCTAATTTGTGCGAAATTTGCAGTTTGACGCCTCGACTGTCCGCATAAGAAAATCAAAAAGAAAAGTTGATCAATATCATCTTGCTTTCGGTAACACCCTATATTTATTTAAATAAGGGTGTATTGGTAATAATAATAATAACAATAATAATAACTATAGGAAAGTAACTACAAAAAAAAACAAGCAAATAATGAAACAAAATAAATAAAACCAAAAGGAGATACAATACAATTGGGCTTAGCCCACGTCATGACAACAAAAAAAAAAGAGAGAAGAATAAGGATTTTAAAAAAAAGGGGCACGAAGCCATTCTCTGGAAAACCTTAAAAAACACATAAAGGGGGAAAGCAGCAAGCTGCGACAAGAAGAGAACAGAAGCCGTGGGTTTCAGAAAAAAAAAGGGGAAAAGAAAAGAAGAAGAAGAAGAAGAAGAAAGCTTTAGGCAAAGGCCTTAAGAAGAACTGGGAGTTGAAATTAAAAGTATTAAAGTTCTCCTTCGACTCAAGAGGTTAACCTTCTTCTTCTCATCTGTTGAATTATTTCACTACATCTATGCAATTTCATGTGGTACAAAAGAATTCAATATCAACTTTCTCTTATGTAAAAAGAAATATACAATTACTATGTAGATAATGAGGCTATAAAGGTTTGGTTTAAGCACTAATAGGTCTAATTTTAGAGGAATAAATTTTACCAAATAGTTTGAAATTGATAGAACTATGGACTAGTTCTATGATTAAATATAAATCCACAAATTAAGATCCAAACATGAACCCCGATGATTGGGTATTCTGAATTAGCTATGAATTAGCCTAAACAAGGAAATTAACATGAGATTGATATTATGTAATTATAGATTGATTGGAGGAATTTGTACGAATTGCTCGAGGTGAAGCATTTGGTATTTTGGCACGAGTACTGTGAGTTGTAATCTTACCGCAATTTGTGTTTCCATAACTTGCATGATTTACACATGATTTTTAATATGAATATGTTACCGATTATTTTGAGTTGCATGTGGGACAAGTCTTTTACTCGATATGAAACCGAAATAGTTTTGAGATGAGTACCGTGATTTTAAATATTTTCGTTGTCACTAGATCTGTTTTACCGTGACTTAAATTTACTGTTATCGAAAGGAAATTATATGATTTGATAAGAACTGAAATGCCCTATATTATTTTAAAATAGTTTCTACGAGTATATACGGATTACAGAGACAATTATAAATGGGAGTAGACATTGAAGGATCCCGTAGCTAACAGCGGGTTCGTTAGACCTGGTGCACCTTGTAATCACCGATTACCGTTATAGCCCTCGCTAGTGGGAAGGTAGAACTAGCATACCATTACCGATTTCCCTCGAGTAGGGACTACCGTTATATTTGACTTCTTGCGAAGAAGTCCACAGTTATACCGATTACATGATTCTTTCATTGAAACCTCCCGAAAATGTGAATACTGATATTATACCGTGGTTACCGAGCTTATTAATGAATTGTTAGTTATATTTTACTACAAGAAAGCGTGATGAGACTGAAAATTATTTATTATTTCTGAAAGGGCATTTTTATGTTGTTTTCTTTTTGATATACTAGCATGTTTTCTCACTTGTCCCCAAATAAAAAACGATTGTGGTTAAGTGTTATTACCCACTGAGCTAGCGACTCATTCCCCGCTAATTTTTTTTTACAGAGACAGCAGCTGACGCAGGCGAGGATTTTGTTAATTAGAGGTCACAGGTTGGGAACTCTTGGTGAGCCTCGCACTTGTTCGCGTGGGCGGAGATTTTTATCAATTGTTATGGTCTTTCTTTAAATGCTTAGAGTCGCTCCATAGTCTTTATTTTAGTGTCGTGAGTATTCTTTTGTTATTATAGTCTTATGTTGAGTATCGTCCATTATTATGAAAGTTGGAGGTAGATTAGTATTTCTGGTTGTTAGTGTGTTGATTAATAATGGTGGAGACTTATTTTGGCTAATTGGTAAGTTGTCAATTGCCAGTTGAATTGCTATTAGGTTGTTTGGTTGCTGATTTGAGATAGGAAATTTTTGGGATGGTCCAAAAATAGGAGAAACTCTGCCCAATTTTCTGTAAAATTACCGATGAGGCTTACTTGGGAGCATTTGCTCCTAAGCGCCGGTCAAGATCCTAAATTGGGTCGTGACAAAGTTGATATCAGAGCTTAGGCTTTAAGTCCCGAGTCATGGCGCAGTGTTTAGTAGAGTCTTGTTCATGGGTATGTAGGCGCCCATACTTGTGATCTCGAGGCTACTGAACATTTAGGAATGTTTTCCCTTCTTTCATTCTTTGATCGTCCGTTGAGATAACTTGAGATTGACTTTGGAATATTTCTTTCGCAGATGGCTAGGACACGCACACCCTCATATGCTGGACGTGGTGCTGGACGTGGTACTACCCGAGGTGGAGGTCAAGTTGGGGTTCATCAAACTAGATGACATACTGCTCCTCAACCTCAAGTTGGGAACATAGGTCAACCCCAAGCTGTTATGCCAGATCAAGTGCAACAGCAGGGAGTTCAGAACGCTCCACCACCAGTGCCAACCGTTGTACCTACTGTTGCCTAAGCTGGCTATATATGCTCCTCACTTAGTGCCTACCGAAGAAGCTCGAATTCAGAGGTTTGTTGATGGATTGGTTGGTCGTCTATACACTACAGTAGCCCCACAGATGAAGACTTTATCCTACTGTGATGTAGTCAACCTTGCTAGAGAGATTGAAAATAAGGGACGTGAAGAGCGTGCAGCTAGTAAATTACGTAAGAAAGCCAAGACAGGAGGGGCTTTCAGTGGCGGTTTTAGTGAAAATAGAAGAGCAGGAAATCAGGGACAACAACAACAACAGGGTTCTCAGACAGGGACACACATGTCTTCACAGTCCACATACAGACCACATTTCAAACAAGGTAATAGGGCACCATCATCTTCTGGACATCGTAATTCTGGGCAGATATATGCCACTACTCCAGTCTGCCAGACCTGTGGTAGATCACATTCGGGCCAATGTCGTGTTCTAACGGGAGAGTGCTTTCGGTGTGGCTAGTTGGGACATCACTTGAGAGATTGCCCTTAGCCTCCGAGAAATTTCAACCAGGCTTCTATTCAGTCAGCTGCACCGACTCAGACTACTCGTAATACTTCAGGTGCTACAGGTACAGGAAACAAAGGTCGAGGTGCTGCAGACCGTGCTACTGTGAACCAAGGACAAGGGAATGTTGGTAGAGGTCAGGCAAGAGTTTTTGCATTTACTAGACAGGATGCTCAAGCATCGAATGCAGTGGTTACAGGTATTCTTTCTGTCTGTTCATTTGATGCACTTGCATTGATTGATCCGGGATCTACTCACTCTTATGTGTCCTCGTACTTTGCTTTGAGGTTTAGTAGACAGCCTGAGCTATTGACTGATCCTTTTCTAGTTGCTACTCCCGTTGGAGAGTCTCTATTAGCTGAATATGTGTATTGTGCTTGCCAGATTCGGGTTGAGGGTAGAGATACTCTAGCTGACCTTATTGTACTTGATATGATTGACTTTGACATGCTGATGGGAATGGATTGGTTATCTTCTTGCTATGCTATAGTCGATTGTCATGCAAAGATAGTTAAGTTTGAGATACCAAATGAACCCAGTTTTATTCTAAGAGGGAGTCAGGTTCTAGAGACTTGCAAAATTGTATCTTTTATGAAGGCTCAACGACTTCTGAAGAAAGGTTGCTTGGGTCTCTTAGCTATTGTAAATGACACAAGAAAGGAAACAGTTAGTATAGAAAATGTACCCGTAGTGAGAGAATTTTCTGATGTATTTCCTGAGGATTTACCAGGATTGCCTCCAGTACGAGAAATAGACTTTGGTATTGATTTGCTACCTGACACACAGCCCATATCGATACCCCCATATCGAATGGCACCAGCAGAGTTGAGGGAGCTAAAGCAACAATAACAAGATTTGTTAGATAAGAGTTTTATTAGACCTAGTGTATCACCATGGGGTGCACCAGTACTGTTCGTAAGGAAGAAAGATGGATCCCTGAGAATGTGCATTGACTACAGGAAGTTGAATAAGATAACAATACGCAATAAATATCCTTTGCCTCATATAGATGACATGTTTGATCAGTTACAAGGAGCTGCCCACTTTTCAAAGATTGACCTCCGTTCTGGTTATCATCAACTTAGAATCAAAGATGAAGATATTTCTAAGACTGCTTTCAGAACTCAATACGGGCACTATGAGTTCCTTGTGACGCCTTTCGGATTGACAAATGCTCCAGCTGCATTCATGGATTTAATGAATAGGGTGTTCAAGCCATTTCTGGATAGATTTGTAATAGTATTTATTGATGATACCCCGATATATTCTCGTAGCCAAGGAGAACACGAGAATCATCTCAGGACTGTATTGCAGACATTGCGAGAACATCGGCTTTATGCTAAGTTCTCGAAGTGTGAATTCTGGCTAGACTCGGTAGCATTTTTGGGGCATGTTGTATCCAAAGAGGGAATTATGGTAGATCCTAAGAAGACTGAAGTTGTGCAGAAATGGCCCAGACCTACTTCTCCTACAGAGATTCGCAGCTTTTTAGGCTTAGCAGGCTATTACAGGCATTTTGTGCAGGATTTCTCCAGAATAGCAGCGACGCTGACCAAGCTAACGCAGAAAAATGCAAAGTTTCAGTGGACGGAGGAATGTGAGCAAAGCTTTCAGAAGCTCAAAACGTGTCTGACAACTGCACCAATATTAGCCTTACCATCAGGTTCTGGAGGATTTCCAGTATTCTGTGACGCCTCGAGGGTGGGATTAGGATGTGTTCTCATGCAAAATGGTCGTATTATTGCTTATGCTTCGAGACAATTGAAAAAGCACGAGCAAAACTATCCTACACATGATTTGGAGATGGCTGCAGTGGTATTTGCTCTAAAAATTTGGAGACATTATCTATATGGCGAAACTTGTGAGATTTATACTGACCATAAAAGTTTGAAGTATATCTTTCAGCAGAGAGATCTGAATCTTCGGCAGCATCGTTGGATGGAACTACTCAAAGACTATGATTGTTCTATTTTGTATCATCCTGGAAAAGCCAATGTGGTAGCTGATGCATTGAGCAGAAAATCTATGGGGAGTTTGGCACATATAGCCCCTGCAAAGAGACCTTTGGCCAAAGATATTCAGAGACTAGAAGATACAGGTATCAGATTTAGTGTCGGAAATTCAGAGGCATTGTTGGCTTGTGCTCAGGCTAAGTCTTCATTAGTTGAGCGTATTAAGGCCACCCAATATGAGGATGAACGATTATGTAAATACAGAGATGAGGTCTTAGCTGGTAAAAGCAAGGATATGATTGTTGAAAATGATGGTGTTCTTCGAATGAGTGACAGGCTATGTGTAGCAGACGTAGATGGGTTGAGACATGCTATTCTTGAAGAAGCCCACAACTCTAAATACACTATACATCCTGGATCCACAAAAATGTACCATGACCTGAAGCAATTTTATTGGTGGGAAGGTATGAAAAAAGATGTTGCTAACTTTGTTTCTAGTTGTTTGACTTATCAGCAGGTCAAGGCTGAGCACCAGCGACCCGCAGGACTACTACAACAAATTGACATTCCAGAGTGGAAATGGGAAAGAATTACTATGGATTTTGTCACCGGGCTACCACGAACCCTTAGAGTTTATGACTCGGTATGGGTGATTGTAGATCGACTGACGAAATCATCACACTTTTTGCCGGTGCAGACTACATATGGTGGAGTCAGGTATGCACAGATATTTATGAACGAAATTGTCCGACTTCACGGAGTTCCGGTATCCATTATCTCTGATAGAGGATCACAGTTCACTTCACGCTTTTGGAAATCTTTTCAAGAAACATTGGGTACACGAGTAGATCTTAGTACTGCATTTCATCCACAGACAGACGGGCAGTCTGAACGTACTATTCAGATCTTGGAGGATATGTTGAGAGCTTGCATTCTTGAGTTTGGAGGTAGTTGGGACACTTATCTACCATTAGCTGAATTTGCTTACAACAATAGCTTCCGATCCAGTCCAGTATTCAAATGGCACCGTACGAAGCATTGTATGGTAGAAGATGTCGTTCTCCTATCGGATGGTTTGAAGCTGGTGAAACTAACTTATTGGGACCCGACCTAGTACAAGAAGCTATGGACAAGGTCCAGTTGATCAGACAGAGATTGCTTGCACCTCAAAGTAGACAAAAGTCTTATGTTGATAAGAGAAGAAGAGATTTAGTGCTCACAATTGGGGACAAATTGTTCCTACGAGTCTCCCCTATGAAAGGTGTGATGCGGTTTGGGAAAAGAGGCAAGTTGAGCCCCAGGTTTATAGGACCGTATGAGATATTAGACCGAGTGGGAGCGGTGGCTTATCGTTTGGCACTTCCTCTTGAGTTGTCCTTTATTCATCCGGTGTTTCACGTCTCAATGCTAAGAAAATATATATCAGACTCATCTCAGGTGATTGAAGCACCGACTATACCGCTTGATGAGAAGTTGTCTTACGAGGAGGAGCCGACAGATAGGCAAGTAAGAAAGCTACGGTCAAAAGAAATCGTGTTCGTGAAAGTCTTATTGAGAAATCATACAGTCGAAGAAGCTACTTGGGAACTAGCAAAAGATATACAAGCGAAGTATCCCCATTTGTTTCAGTCTACAGGTATGTACTTAAGTTAAATTCGGGGACCGAATTTCATAAGGTAGGGAGGATGTAACACCCTATATTTTTTTAAATAAGGGTGTATTGGTAATAATAATAATAACAATAATAACTAAAGGAAAGTAACTACAAAAAAAAATCAAACAAATAATGAAACAAAATAAATAAAACAAAAAGGAGATACAATACAATTGGGCTTGTCATGACAAAACAAAAAAAAGAGAGAAGAATAAGGATTTTAAAAAAAGGGGCACGAAGCCATTCTCTGGAAAACCTTAAAAAACACAGAAAGGGGGAAAGCAGCAAGCTGCGACAAGAAGAGAACAGAAGCCGTGGGTTTCAGAAAAAAAAAAGGGGGGAAAAGAAAAGAAGAAGAAGAAGAAGAAGAAAGCTTTGGGCAAAGGCCTTAAGAAGAACTGGGAGTTGAAATTAAAAGTATTAAAGTTCTCCTTCGACTCAAGAGGTTAACCTTCTTCTTCTCATCTGTTGAATTATTTCATTACATCTATGCAATTTCATGTGGTACAAAAGAATTCAATATCAACTTTCTCTTATATAAAAAGAAATATACAATTACTATGTAGATAATGAGACTATAAAGGTTTGGTTTAAGCACTAATATGTCTAATTTTAGAGGAATAAATTTTACCAAATAGTTTGAAATTGATAGAATTATGGACTAGTTCTATGATTAAATATAAATCCACAAATTAAGATCCAAACATGAACCCCGATGATTGGGTATTCTGAATTAGCTATAAATTAGCCTAAACAAGGAAATTAACATGAGATTGATATTATGTAATTATAGATTGATTGGAGGAATTTGTACGAATTGCTCGAGGTGAAGCATTTGGTATTTCGGCACGAGTACTGTGGTTGTAATCTTACCGCAATTTGTGTTTTCATAACTTGCATGATTTACACATGATTTTTAATATGAATATGTTACCGATTATTTTTGAGTTGCATGTGGGACAAGTCTTTTACTCGATATGATACCGAAATAGTTATTTGAGATGAATACCGTGGTTTTAAATATTTTCATTGTCACTAGATCTGTTTTACCGTTACTTGAGTTTACTGTTATCGAAAGGAAATTATATGATTTGATAAGAACTGAAATGCCCTATATTATTTTAAAATAGTTTCTACGAGTATATACGGATTACAGAGACAAGTATAAATGGGAGTAGACATTGAAGGATCCCGTAGCTAACGGCGGGTTCGTTAGACCTGGTGCACCTTGTAATCACCGATTACCGTTATAGCCCTCGCTAGTGGGAAGGTAGAACTAGCATACCATTACCGATTTCCCTCGAGTAGGGACTACCGTTATATTTGACTTCTTGCGAAGAAGTCCACAGTTATACCGATTACATGATTCGTTCATTGAAACCTCCCAAAAATGTGAATACTGATATTATACCGTGGTTACCGAGCTTATTACTGAATTGTTAGTTATATTTTACTACAAGAAAAGCGTGATGAGACTGAAAATATTTATTATTTCTGAAAGGGCATTTTTATGTTGTTTTCTGTTTGATATACTAGCATGTTTTCTGACTTGTCCCCAAATTAAAAACGGTTGTGGTTAAGTGTTATTACCCACTGAGCTAGCGACTCATTCCCCGCTAATTTTTTTTACAGAGACAGCAGGTGACGCAGGCGAGGATTTTGTTAATTAGAGGTCACAGGTTGGGAACTCTTGGTGAGCCTCGCACTTGTTCGCGTGGGCGAAGATTTTTATCAATTGTTATGGTCTTTCTTTAAATTCTTAGAGTCGCTCCATAGTCATTATTTTAGTGTCGTGAGTATTCTTTTGTTATTATAGTCTTATGTTGAGTATCGTCCTTTATTATGAAAGTTGGAGGTAGATTAGTATTTCTGGTTGTTAGTGTGTTGATTAGTAATGGTGGAGACTTATTTTGGCTAATTGGTAAGTTGTCAATTGCCAGTTGAATTGCTATTAGGTTGTTTGGTTGCTGATTTGAGACAGAAAATTTTTGGGATGGTCCAAAAACAGGGAAAACTCTGCCCGATTTTCTGTAAAATTACCGATGAGGCTTACTTGGGAGCACTTCCTCCTAAGCGCCGGTCACGATCCTAAATTGGGTCGTGACACTTTCCTTCCGTTCCCATACCAAGCACCAATCGGAGTGGTCCAAAAATCACTATTTGGCCAGCTCAGGGAGTGCGGACCGCACCGAAATTGTGCGGCCGCAGGAGGTCAAGTGCGGCCATAGTCATTATTATGCGGTCAAAAAGATTGAAGATTCAGAGAGCTGAGTCAAGTCCAAAAGCAGAAGAGTGCGGACCGCATCACTTTTGTGCAGCCACATAATCAGAAGTGCGGCCGCACCCACTTTCATGCTGATCGTAGAAGCCTGAAGTTCCAAGACCAAATTCCCTAGACTGTGGACCACACGATAATTGTGCGGCCGCAGAATCCCATTGTGCGGACCTCCGTTCCTGAAGCTGCCCTTGAGGATGCCCGCGTTAAGTCTCGTGAAGCTTGAGTCACTTATGGATATGATCCCACTACGCCTCAACCTGACGAGGATCGGAGTATGGGGAAGAGGGTGTAGACCAGCTTGAGGAGGACGCCTTGTATGATACCGCTTATCCTAAAGGCGAAGGTGGAAAGGATGCCGGGAGCCGAGGTGGTGAGGTCGCAGAGGGCCTTGATAGCAAGGGCCAGTAGTCTTTCTCTTAGACCTTTTTTGTTAATTTTTTCCGGCGTCTTTAAGATCCCTTGTAATTAACTCTTTATTTGTATATGAATGTTTAAGTTTTTTTTCTGCGCCTTCTTCCATACCTGTACTTGTTTCCGTATATGTGTACTTTGCTTTTGTTGTTTGCTTGTTACTATTTATGCTCTTTCTATTGTCGCTGTCTTCAAGTTAGTCGTAGCCTTATTGACGAATATTTATAGGATCCGCCTTTTGTTTATATAGGTCGAGTGTGCCTCTTTATTTAGATTTGGCTGATAGATATTGTTTGAACTTGGTTGATTTTGGTCTTTTTCCAAGTAGTGGCCCAGGGCCGGTAGGTGTTACAAGAACGCGTCCGAGCTTAGCCTTTTATTAACATGCGGCCGGGGGCCGAAAGGTGTTGTTCGAGCTGGGTCGAACTTAACCTTTAATTAAATGCGGCCGAGGGACAAAAGGTATTGTTCGAACTTAACCTTTTATTGAAATACGGTCGAGCACTGATAAGTGTTGTTCGAGTTGGGTCGAACTTAACCTTTTACTAAATCGCGACCGAGGGCCGATAGGTGTTATTCGAACTTGGTCGAACTTAACTTTTTATTTAATCACGGCCGAGGGCCAATAGGTGTTGTTCGTACCACACCTATTGATTGTCTTCTATTTATAGTTTCCTTTTACTGGTAAATCAACATATTACTAATGCTTTCTATTTTTTATATTAGTATTATAACTCCAATCTCAATATTGCACTCAGTTTTTCAAACTTCTCTGAACACATAAATTTCACCTCAGCCAAACTTCTCTTACCTTCTGTCAGCTACTTCGTCTCTTCACTGGCCAAGATTCAATTTTGACATGTACGCCCTATACTAAAACGATATTATAAGCAGAGTAGTTGAAACTCTTTTTTATTGATGAGGTAAGATTTTCTTAAACATAAAACAATGTCGAGCTGACACTACAAGAAAAAGGCGGATTACCTAGGAATATTTACCTGGGGATAAAATTCCCAGATTTACCTGCGGATTTTCTTGCCAAAATGAAATTCTTAAATTGTAGAATATCATACCTGCGAATTTAATTTTCCTTGATAAATCCATAGGTAATTTTGGCGCCATTAGGATCAAACGTATTACCTGGGGAATTACATGGGAAAATAATCGGCATGTCCTCTATCCGTAGGTAAATTCGTAGGTAAATGAACACAATTTTTTTTTCATTTGTGAGTCGGCAGAAACTTCCCCATGTAATTGTCATGCGAATTTTGCGGCGGATTATCTCATGGGGATGTACCTGGGGATTTAGTTTTGCCGAGGAATTTTCTGGGGATTATTTCCTATGGTTTTACATGGAAAATATTTTCTGGGGAATTACCAGGGAATTTATGTACCTAGGAAAATACCTGGGGATTTATTGTTCAGGTTTCACATGCGAATATTTTCATGGGGATTTATGTGGGGACTTATATACCTGGGGATTATTTATTGCGGTATTACTTGAGAATTCTTTAACAAGGATTTACTTGTGATTTATCTAGGAACATTTCTTGGTAATTTACCTCAGAAAATTTTTTGGGAATATCTTGAAGCGGTTGCACCTAAATTTTTCTATGGCGAAATGCCCGAAGATTTAATTTCTTGTGTAATTAGCTGGGAATATTTTTTTTGCGAGTTTAGCTAGAATATTGTTCTTGGTGATTTAACTGAGGATTTCCGTCACTCTGGGATTTATCCTCTTTTTTCTTTCTTTCATAGGGATTTACTTGCTCCAAGCTTGAGTCATGAGAATACTATATATATTTGAAAATCATAGATGTTGTATTGAGAGTTTTATTACTTACTGAATTATTTTTGTATCGATTTAACTGGAAATTTATTATCTTTGTTGTTAAGTTTATTATATCTACTTCTTAAGCTTATTTATTTAGCTATGCATATATAATTGCGAATAAAAAAATATACCAAGCTAATCAGAGGGCATGGGAATAAGTTACAAGTAATAGTAAAGGATTATTTTACCTTAAGACTAAGAAAAAATAAAATTTATGCTTGGAAGACAATTATCATATTGATAGAGAATGTGTTTGAATTTATTTTATGTGCATATTTTTTATATGTCATCTTCTTCTTTTTTTTTTTTTTTTTACAGGACCCTAGCTAGATCGTATTAAGTATTATGGACGATAAATGATCATCGTTGTGTAGGCAGTGAAAGTGAGGACGATAGCAATTGTATAAACGGGCGATTTCGAGAAAATAATGGAGTACACACAAATTTAAGAAACATCTCAATTTGATTTCTTTGAGTCTACAAAATATTTTTTGTGGGAAGAAGTTACGTATTATGACTTAGTTATGTTGAAATAGTAATATTTTTAAAAAATAGTTATGTCAAGTTTAGTGAAATTGTTTTGGTTTGAAGATAATTTGATACGACATTCCCACACAAATTTTTTTCATTATTTACGGGATATTTTTTTTTATTCAAGCAATTTAATTCTTTTTCTAAGAAATATATAAATTATCTTTTGTTATGTTAAATTGACATAGATGGTCATAATTAAATTTTTGAAATTACGTAAGTTAGCTTTGAAAGTTCTACAATTTTTATGGTTATAATCTAATCGTTTAAATTTTTTATTCATAATTTACTTCCAAGATAATAAAAGCTTTAATATATACATATTATTTTACAAATAAAAAAAAAAACAAAAGTGGGAAACTTAAGCTCCATAGCAAAAAGAAAAGAATCAAAAAGACGACGGCAACGCTGGGGTATTGTACTCTCTCAAACTTCAACCGGTGCTTTTGCTCTCTCCGTCTCCTCCACCCGCTAAGCTCCTTCATCTCCATCGTTTCTCCCCGTTTCTTCTAAATACCCGTAAGCCTCTCTTCTTTTTTATATCTATCCAGTGATTTTCTGTTTTTTTATAAAAATTTGAAGACACCTGACTTCTCCCCACATGTTCGCCACTAGCCAAATGTATGCTTTTTCTGGTCATGGTTGTTTTTACTACCTTTTTGTTGAAATTTATGGAAGAAGAATTCGTTACCTGTTGAGAAATTTCAAAGAAGAGTCCTTGTTGTTTTGGCTTTCACACCCTTCTCTGCAAAAGAAAAAAAAAACTTTTTGATCTTAATGTAGAACGGCTTTTGTCCAAACTTGGTGAAATGGATTGTAGCGAGCAAAATAAGGTGTTGTCTCTGTTTTGGAGTCTTACTATTATCTTCAAATGGAAATGCATTTATCCAGTGATTTTCTGTTTTTTATGTTTATTTCTTCTAACTCTTCTTTGGAATTCATAATTATGGTTTATTTTGTTTTTCATATTGATGTTCAATTACTGCTTTGGCCAATCATCTTTGTTTTGTTTATCCCATTCTTTGTTAAAGTGAATGTGAGTTTTGGCCAATTACTGTTTTGTTTATTTCTTTGTCAATATAAAGTATATAAAGAACTAAACATTTAGGACTGGAATAAAATGAGAAAGTTAACAGATTCATTTATATATTTTCCCATGAATTAATGGTATTTCGTCATGATTTCTTGTTTTGGTCGAATTCTATGGAATGTTTTCTCGTAATTCTTTTTTGTATGATCTGTTAGTGTGGACGTAAAGATTAATTGTAGTGATTATTGTGAACTAAAAAATTTGTTTATGATCTGACAAATGACTAAAAAAAATTGTTCATTCTGCACAATTTTTCTATTATATTAATTTTTGGGCAGCCAAGAATTCCAACACTATCTACTTTATGTCTAGTGTCTAAATGCTATTATCTATATTTTTAAATATATTTATCTTTTGGTTCAGAAAATGAAAATTCCTGAGCACCGAAAATAGACTTCTTCCCCGTCGAGTGGGGTATACAGATGAATTTATAACTGGCATAGATGAGTTTATTAAATTTGCTTGTAGTCAGCCTAAGTACTTGTCCGAGGGAGTCATAAGGTGCCCTTGTAAGCGTTGTAAAAATATGAAGCACCTAAAACAAGATGAAGTTATTGTGCATGTTTTTCAAAAAGGGTTCACGCCAGGATATTGGTATTGGACATCGCATGGAGAGGAATTAAAGCACCTCCAATTGATTTGAATGAACATATCTATTCAGGTGCTTCGAGTAGTCATCAAGGGTATAACTTTGACAGACCTTCAAGCAGTCAAAGTAATATTCTTGGGGAAGACTATGAACATGTAATAGATATCAAAGTATGATTTATGATGCTGGTGGTGTAGAATTTGGGCATCAATTTGAACCCAATATAGAAGAGTCCCCGAATATGGATGCTACCAGGTTTTACAAAATGTTGAATTCAGCTCAACAACCTTTATGGCCTGGATGTAAATATTCGGAGTTGTCTACGGCTGTTAGAATGATGAGTATTAAATCCGAATACAATATGTCCCAAAGTTGTTTTAATGCAATGGCACAATTAATGAAGTATACAAGTCTTCCAGATAATAAGATACCTCTAGATTACTATCATGCGAAAAAGCTAGTTTCAGGACTTGGTCTAACTAGTCAAAAAATTGACTGTTGTGTTAATGGATGTATGTTGTATTACAAGGTTGATACAGAGATGACAGAATGTAAGTTTTGTAAAGAACCTCGCTACAAAGAACGTGGGCGCAAGAAGGGTAATAAAAAGGTTCCTCGGAAGACAATGCATTACTTGCCGCTTATTCCTAGGCTTCAACGACTATTCTTCAAGTCGGTCAATCCCAGCCTCATAATACTACATCTCAACCTCAATCTAATGAATCTCAACCTATAAATCAAGAAACTGAACCGCTGATGTCTCCACCGGCCAATATGGCTCCAGCCACCTCGTCTAGAACGGTTGGCAATGGCGATGATGAGCATCGAATGTGGATTAAACCTGATGCAGATGGGTAATTGTACTAACTTGTATTTTTATTATTATATAAAAGAGTGAAAGATTCGACATTTTTATTCATGACTTACATAGTGTTTTGTGTGTGTGTGTGTGTATATATATATATATATATATATATATATATATATATATATATATATATATATATATATATATATATATATATATATATTTTAAACATTATTTCTTCAAGAAAATAACATCATATTCAGTGTTGATAATATTGTATTTTCCTTTATTTCCAGAAAGAAGCTACTGGAAAAGAATCTTCAATTGCGGAATTTTATTTTCAGACTCATCGCACAAAAAAAAAAGAATGTTGGGTAAATGAGAAAGCTGAAGCTGCTTATGTAAGTGTTCCTTCCTTTACTTTTTTCCGAAACATTACTTCAGTGTCAACATTATGATACAAACAGCTATGCCACGGGTTTAAATTTGAACTGCCTTAGTGCCATTTTGAAACTAGATATACGGCATCTGTGTTTCTGCGATTTTAATTTTTAAGGGTATCAGCATCGAGGTTTACATCAATCAACATTTCAGTTACTCCCAATGCTAAAGGGAAACTATCAGGAAATTAAGAGAAATATGTAGTAATTTCTCCAGCCTAACGAGAAAAGTGAGATTCTATTATGCTTACTGTTGAAGTAGTGAATATCGTCGTGTTTTATGGTCAACCATATCCCCCACTAAAATCACCTTATCAGTAATTAAACAGCTACTTTTTCACAAAGCGATTAATAAGTCAAGATACTTTCTTTCCCAGTATCATCATTTTGGTTCAACATTATCTTCTGCTTCTTTCCACAACTCCTTCTATCAATAAAGAAAGCAGCTTCTCAATTATTTGCAGCATAGCCTCTTCTTTCTTCCCTCTCATTTCCTGTACTCGATTCAATCACTCAGCAGTAACTCTTTCCAGGTGAAGTGGTCTTATCGCCAGTAACTAAAGAGCTACTAATCATCTTTTTCCCCCTTCCTTCTCTGTTCATTACTGCCTGTGTGCTTATTCACTGTCCAATTCAATATACAAGAGGATCATATGTATGCTGAAGTCTTGCATAGCTGAACAGTAGGCATTTGTCAACACACAAGGAACGGCAATAAGGAAATGACTGAAATTTATAGATACAACAAAGAAAATAAGCAAATTAACAAAAGATATATTCAACAAAAGAACCCACAGGAGAACAAATTATATCTAAGTTGCAAAAGAATATGACAATTAACATGGAAAATAAATGTTCTCTGAAGAATATAATGAATACAGCAATCAATGTGGAACTATTGGAATAAAAAATACACTACAGCTCAAAACTGATAAGTAGGTACTCACTGGAACCAAGCAGAAAAACTTAGCTCAAATTGTGCAAATTTTGCTATAAAAATACTGCCGAAACTGAAGCTATTCTTCAAATTCTCGTCCAAAGCTGCAGATTTCAGCAGCTTAAGCAGGAGAAACAGGGTAGAAATTTACTCTTAAACACTCCTCCAAACTCGGTTCAACGCCCTCTAGATTCAGCCCCTCAAGCTACTGTTTTCCCAGCTCAAATGTTGTTCCCAGGTTGTTTCAAAATCCAGCAGCAGCTGACCAAACTTCAGCAGTAAAACACCCTTTAAACCCTTAGTAGCCCCCAGTGGTATAAAACATTAGGCCTCTTTATTGTTCAATATATAAATATGATTAAAATGGTATTGACTTGGACCTTGATTTCAAGCAAGTTTAATGTAATGATATGATACACTGTTGAATTTAGAGCAGGGTTTGAATTTGTTGGTCACTCTCTTTGTCTGCTATTATTTCTATTTCATTGTTGCAACTTTCAGTTATTTGCTTTGTTTCAATTCAATAGTCAATTAGATGTTAAAGTTCTTCTTTGAATGAGATTGTGGATTTGTTATATTCCTGCTCCCTTCCTCCATGAATATTTCTCCCATTCCTTAACGCTGATTTTTGGGTTGTTCCGGAGAAATGACATTCGGGAATCCAGTAAAATTAAGATGTCCATGTTGCACTACTAAAAAACGGCCCATTTCAAAATTGTAGTCGGAAATTTCCGGCGGAATCGGTCGGAATATGCATAAAAATATATTTTTCAATTTTTGATAATACTTACGACTAATATTCCGTCTATGTCCGTCGTAAATTTTGGCGGAAAATTCCGCGTCACTTGTAGCAACCAATTCGGTCGGAAACAATTACAACAACAACAACAACAACAACAACTACCCAGTAAAATCCCACATAGTGGGGTCTGGGGAGAGTAATGTGTACGCAGACCTTACCCCTGCCCCGATAGGAGCAGAGAGGCTGTTTTCGATAGACCCTCGGCTCAGAAAGACAAAAATAAAGTAAGAAAAAACAAGAGGAGAGAATTCATTACTAACTCCAGTAGAAATCGTAATAGTAACAGAAACATAAAAACCGAAAGATGAATGACATGCAATAACAGTAACCATAATCTAAGGCCCGGGGCTAAGACAAACAACAAGAATAGTGTGGGTCCAACATAAACTGTAAACCATCTAAGACCAATCCTAATCCAACCCCGCCTCACCCCGGAATGAAGTAATGAAAGCTTTACTACCCCTATCCTACAACCTTAATGCTTGACCTCCAGGCCTTCCTATCAAGGGCCATGTCCTCGGCAATGAGCAGTCGTGCCATGTCCTGCCTGATCACCTCTCCCCAATACTTCTTAGGTCTCCATATACCTCTTCTCGTACCCACCACGGCCAACCGAGCATCGAGTCTTCTCCTCTACACGTGCCCGAACCATCTGAGCCTCGCTTCCCGCATCTTGTCATCCACGGGGGCGACGCCCACCTTCTTCCGAATATCCTCATTCCTAATATTGTCTATCCTAGTGTGCTCGCACATCCACCTTACCTCAACAAGAATAGTGTGGGTCCAACATCTCGGTCGGAAACAATTAAAAAAAAAGAAATAAATAAAAGAAAAATAGCAACCGATTCGGTCGGAAATGTTTAGTAAAACGAGGTTGACTACTTTTGACCAAATTACCGACCGAATCGGTCGGAGAGTTTTTTAAAAAACCCTCAGCAACTTCCATTTATTTCCTTTTCCTCTTTTCTTCCTTCTCTCTTCTCTTTCTCTCACTTAAACTTCCCCCCACCTAAACCCGCCACTTCCATCAACGAGCAGCACTCGCCAGCGCCGCTGCAAGTCCGTCGAGATCCTCGACTGCCAGGTAAGTTTCCCCCACCCAAACCCTCCTTTGTTATAAGAATTTAAGGATTATTGCAGATCTGTTGCTCTGTGTTCCAGTTGTTAAAACAAAAGAGTTATTTGAAAATCATCACTATCTTTGCGATGGCTATTCTATTAAAGAGAGGAAAAAAGATTCAATTGCAGGATAAAAGGAAGGCCCCGACTCTTCATAATAAAGTAGGGTCCCAGTTATTCTATTAACCCCCGTACCCAACTGATCTGCTCCATTTTTCCCCCTCTTTCCTTTGATAGTTCAAAGATGACAAACAGCTTGGTCATATAAATGTCAAATTATATAAGGAGTTGAACTGAGGTTAAAGCATATCTCAAATAAAAATGGAACCAATTGAAAATGCATATAGAACCACGTACGTAGTTTCCTACACCTTTACTCGAAGTTCCTTCATTGGGTCAGGTGTCAATAACGCTCGGATTGAGGTGTTAGGTGTTTGCCATAATTTTCTTATCATATTTGGTTTTCCTATCTCTTGAAGGAAAAGGGCAATATAATTACCTTAACTGAGTTTTCCTCTTTGTAAAAGGAAATTATAAATCTCCAACATTTGGCTAGTCCTTTTTCTTGTAGGAAAAGGTTTGGACTTCTATAAATTGAGGATCCTTCCTTCTCATTCAGTAGCATCCACAATGTAGCCATAGGGGGCTTGAGAGTCGTGTCTAAGGGGAAAACTTTACGGGACAATTGTCAGTGTGTCACTTGTGTTTGCCCCTTCGTGAGGTTGTTCTCTCGATATTTTGTACTCTCTTTTTATTATAGTGGATTGCTCATCGCCGCTATGGACGTAGGTCAGTTGACCGAACCACGTCAAATGTTTGTGTCTCTTTTGGTAGATTTCTCTTTTGTTATCTGATTTATCGTCGTTGAAGGTTTGCTTTACTAGCTTCCGCATGACACCTGATTTTTTTTGGTCCTAACATGAGGTGACAATTGGGCCCTACGCACAAGAAAGAAACATTCATACAATTACCCAAGGAATCTTAGCACAACATAGAAATAGTAGAAGCTTAATTACCTGCATGCCACAAACTACTATTTGATCTCCTTCATGGAGCACACCATTGACCAATATCACATCAATGGTTGTTCCATGACCTTCAAATAACTCTATTGCATGAAATTATACTGACGTTGGTTCTGTGATTATTGTAATAAAAAGTTGAAAATCAAGTTCAATCTCATTGAACCTTCACTTGAAGAAACCAGTATTTATTTGGCTAAGTGGACAATGAATTCGAGTTCATGTTATGTGTTGTTGAATGACTGGATTTCAGTTTGTGAGAGGAATAATTTGAAGGTTATTATATGGTGGTTCAATTGTGGTCGTTTAGAAAGGACTCGAATCGATGACCCGTGGATTTCTTGGAGAAAGATACCGTATAACATCAGAGAGAAAATGTGGAATCAATTTAGGGTAAAAAATAATTATATTTATTTAATAATTATCGTCTTCATATAATGTTACTTTTTTATATTGTAGACAAGGTGTACGCATCCTCAGCATCAAAATGCAATAAATAGTATTTTCGAGAAGAAAGCTGCTATAAGGATTAAAGATACTATGTGCGCTGCTCGGAATTCCGGTATTATGCCGGACTGGTTAAGAGAAGATGTTTGGGATAAACTTCTTGAGAAATGGAATACCCCAGAATGGAAGGCAAAGACTGAACAAGCAAAGGCAAACCGTGCATCTAAAAAAGGTGGCTCGTTGTACACACGAGGTTCGATTACTTTTGAGGCCCATAAACTAAGAATGGTAATTATTTATGAAAAATTTCTTAGTTTTACATATAGAATTTTACGTTTGTAAAGTCCAACTCATACTTTTTCTTATGAAGGAAAAGGAAAGAGGGCGAGATGTGAATTACGCTGAGGTCTTCGAGGAGTTGCATAAGAAAAAGAAAAAGGATGGTACAAGAGAACACTGGGTGAAATAAACGCGTGCATTAGACACATATGTAAAATTCTAACTTCATAATTATTTATGGCTTATAAATATTAGTTTGTTTACATAATAGTTATATTTTTTATTTCAGGAAGATTACCATAAAAGGTTGGAAGAATGACAACAAACTCAGCCTCCTTCAACTCAACCAACACTTGATGATATGGCTTCATTGTGGATAGAGGCAGCGGGTGGAGCAAACAAAGGCAGAGTCTACGGACTAGGAGTACATCGACCTACAGGTCATCCAAACACACTCTTAGCCAATTCTTCTTCTCCTCAAAATCAAGAACAGATGGAAGATATGAGAAACAAAATTCGTGAATTGAAGCAACAATTGGACTCCAAATACGGAACATTTCTTAAGATGCAGAAATTCATGCGTAAACATGGGCGTGATTTATCTGATGATAAGGATGAACAAACTGAATCTGATGTGTAGTAGTTTAGTTGTGATGTTTTGGTTGATTGGTAAACATGATTGTGAGAGACAACTTTATGTATTGCTTTTAAACTTGAATATGGGCTGCTATTTGGATGTTTTTATGCCCAAAATTGTTAGGTTTAAATGTTGGTATTGTTGGTTTAAGTTGTGTTGATGGTTAGCATTATTGGTTTAGAATTTGTTAATGTATTGTTAAGTTAGATAGTGTTAATGTATTGTTGGTTCGTATTATTGTGTTAATGTATCGTTGGTTTAGATTGTTGGTTGGTATTTTTTGTTTGTGATAGTTTGACAGGTGGGGTAGCTCGAAATTGGGTAGAATTCTGCCCAGTTTTGTACAAAATTCCGACTGAAACGATCGGAAAGCTCCCCAGATTTAACAATAAATTGTCAGATTTTCGAATGATTCGGTCGGACATTTTTTCAAAAAAAATTAATATTCAGAAATTTTCAACGGATTCCATCGGAAATTAAATAAAATTTAATTTTTAATTTTAATTTCCGACAGATTCGGTCGGAAATTTCAAAACATGCTTGGAATCTTGGAGCCATTCAGTTGGAGATAAGTTATTTTTCATTTCCTTCTAACACATCATATAATACAACACCCAGATAAACATAGTAAAATAATATGATTTTTCCAGCAAGATTTTGGTACTGTACCTTGGTTATAAGGAAAAATAACTGAATTAAATAATTGTTTCAAGCAAAAATCAATCACCAAATGTCCTGAAGGAAAAATTACAAAATTTTAACAACTCATTTATCCGCATCCATCCGTAAATTTTATGCCATGTTTGATGACAACACCACTTATCTCTACGTTTTTGAAACTTATTCGAGTAAATTTAACATGAAAAGAAAGATGCAAGTTACAAAGTCTTGTTACATTTCCATAACTCTCCATATATAATAGCCTAATTATGCTAACACAATAACAACGCCTTGGAAATTTGCATAGGCATGAATAGACTTAAAAACCATACCCAACATCCATCTTTATGTCCCTTCCACAGGCCAACAAAAAAGCTGGTCACTCATCCTAGAGTGCAATCTAACTCAAGAGAAAACACGGAGGGTGGGAGACAAACTACCAGTCACATGGTAAATAAGAATTTACTAAAATATTCTTTTAAATATTATTCCCAGATTTCCCAACAATTATTTATGGTCTAATTGGTGCGCCTTTTGTTTTAATCGTAAAGGGTATACATCTCAGTGACAACAACTTGAATAGGTATCTTAGTATGAATATTGTTATCTTTTTCAAGTACAAAGTACTAAAGCGTCATACAAGGATACAAAGAGAGAGAGAGAGAGATAGAGAGGCAGATAACGCGACAGGCACCAGAACGAGCAACTGTGCGCCTAGCTTTAAGTGAATACAGGTCTCCACAAGTTTATTGATTAAAGAATAAATTACAGCTCCTTTCTCTCAACATGGTCATAGGGAAAAAAGGCTACAAGAGATGAAGATCGCAACTAAGTTTAGATGCTAATCAGAAGATAAAAAGAAGGACGAAAATCAAGCTTATTCTTGAATCATAACTGAAAAATTCAAAAAAAATAGAGAAGCTACTGGACACGCACAAAGATTTCAAGGAAATAACATGGTTCACTTAAAAAATCAAGAACACAGTAAAACTCACAAGAAGTGAAAACATAATTTACTTTAAAAAAGTTGGTACAGCTTCAAGTAGAGTCGTAAAAACAATTTAGTTCAATTTAATTCACATACAAACTCTTGAGTAACATACTGCAGTACACATAAATCTAAAGGAGGAGACAAAGAAGGAAGCAAAAAATACTCATTTGTTTAAGCTAGCAAGCAGAGACACCAAAAGGAACAGAGTAGTAAGCCAGCAAGCAAAAAAACGAAATGAAAACCCAAACAGAACAGAACTATTGCAGATATTATTGGCAGTCACTCCTAATCAGATATCCATCCAAAAGCAGGTGTTACATATTTAGAAGAACAACTGACAGCTGCAGAAGCAAGAACCGGTTCGTCTTCCAAATCGATAGAGGATGAGAAAGCGCGTATTGAAGAGAGTGCGAAGGGAAAAGGCGTTGTAGGGTTATTTTGGGTAGACTGAAAACGTTTAGGGTTATTTTCAGAAAATTCCATCTACTTAAACCTAATACACGTGGGTTGCACCTAAGCTTTTCATTACGTGTGAGCATAGTTAGTGTAAATGTGGTTTGAGGCTATGATGTGATGTGGCCCCCACCTAAGTTTTTTCCATCCATTTTCTGTTTCCCATCCACCTCTCTATTCGAAATAATTACTCCAAGTGAAAGCTTTTTGAATTGGTTAAATTAAATCCAAAAAAAAAAAAATCAAACTATTTTATTTGGTGTTTTTATAAAGTTTGACTTTTCATTTAATAAGGGAGCTAATGATTTTATATTTACAATTACTTAGTTAGATCCTCAGTAGTACTTAGCAATTCGCTAGAACACCCACTAAATCAGTCAAACCCATCCTATTAAACTGCAGCCATTAGTCGAAGGTTATAAGTTTGGACGAAAACATCAAATACAGGAAACAACAATTGAAAATAATCTGGAAAGAAACCAAAAATTAAGAACCTGACCAAAGAGCTAACTTCTGGGATTCCTCATTCATGAGTCCCTGTTGCAAACGGAAAGAGAGAAAATCTGTGATTTAACTTCACAAGCATACACTAAATATCTAGAGAAGTGTCACGTGTCACTTATAACTCGTCGCAAAGTAAATACCTCAGTGGCCTCCAACTCTATGCAAAGCCAAAAAGAACACCATCCGCACCTTTTCCACTGTCTTTGGCTTCCCGATCATGCATTTAGCCACTATTGCATCATATACTTCTTTCACATATCTACTGCTTATTCAAAGGAAACAAACTAAAAATAAAATGAATTATACCTCCCAGCCTCAACATCAACATTTTAAGTGACAAATGAAGACATCAAGAGCCTTCTCCTGAATTGGTGCAGTTGAATCTGCTACAGTCTTCCTACAAGATAGCCCTAAAAATTTCCAAAAAGAGGAAGTCTTTCATCAAATACGATCACATTACACCAACATATAGATTGCCACAAAGGAAATTTTAAACAAAGTAAACCAGATCTAATTATTGGGATCCGACCTAGTACAAGAAGCTATGGACAAGGTCCAGTTGATCGGACAGAGATTGCTTACAGCTCAAAGTAGAAAAAAAATCTTATGCTGATAAGAGAAGAAGAGATTTAGTGTTCACAACTGGGGACAAAGTGTTCCTACGAGTCTCCCCTATGAAAGGTGTGATGCGGTTTGGAAAAAGAGGCAAGTTGAGCCCCACGTTTATAGGACCGTATGAGATACTAGACCGAGTGGGAGTTGTGGCTTATCGTTTGGCACTTCCTCCTGAGTTGTGCTTTATTCATCCAGTGTTTTGTGTCTCAATGCTAAGAAAATGTATATCAGACTCATCTCAGGTGCTTGAAGCACCAACTATACCGCTTGATGAGAGGTTGTCTTACGAGGAGGAGCCGATGGCAATTGTTGATAAGCAAATAAGAAAGCTACGGTCAAAGGAAATTGAGTTCGTAAAAGTCTTATGGCGAAATCATACAGTTGAAGAAGCTACTTGGGAAATAGAAGACACTATGCGAGTCAAGTACCCCCATTTGTTTCAGTCTACAGGTACATACTTGAGTTAAATTCGGGGACCGAATTTCATAAGGTGGGGAGGATGTAATACCCTATATTTTTAAATAAGGGTGTATTGGTCATAATAATAATAATAATAATAATAATAATAATAATAATAATAAAATAACTTTAAAAAAAAAAGAGATAAGTAAGGCAAAAAGGGCTGAAGCCCATTTGCCAAAAGAAAAGAAAGGGCAAAAAAAGAGGCTGCCTATTTCATTGAAGCAGAAGCTTCAGAACGTCGAGAAAAAAAAAACAGAATTCCAAAAGGGAGAAGAAGAAAAGAAGAAAAAGGCAGGAACCAAACCTTGAGAAATTTTAAATACGCACTAGTTTTTATGGGTTATACTCGAACTTCTCATCTAGGTTCTTTTCTCCTGGTAATTTTTTTTATCTCAATTCATATATTTGAAAGGCTTCACAAGGTATAAGAAATTTAATACCAATTAGAGTTATTCTGGGCAACTTATGCAATTGAAAGTTGGTCAGTGTTATTGTAGGATAAATTCACTTGGAAAAAAGAAGGGTATTGATGTATTTGTACTTAAACTAGTCTCATTATATATGATCTTTGTTAGGTGTAAATTACGTTAGGGTACAAGGATTGAGTTTTGGTGTTTAGCTGTATTGCAATGACAATAGTGAATTTGGGTTTGAATGTTATGAGTCTAGTATTACGTACAAAAGATAGGTACTAATTAGAAGGAATATTATGGACAGTAAAGTTATTTCAGTTTCAATTTATGCACACGATTAAGGAAATTGAACAGTAAAGGGAATAAACCATATAAATATATTTTTACTTAAAAGATTTTGGAGTAATTTGAATTACTCATAGCATGGGTAAATATAATTCGGCGAATTGATGATAAAGTATAAAACTCGGAGGATTGGGGTATTCTAAAATAGCTATGAATTAGCCTAAAAAAAGGAAATTAACATGAGATCGATATATGTAATTATAGATTGATTGGAGGAATTTGTACGAGTTGCTTGAGGTGAAGCAGTTGGTATTTCGGCACGAGTACGGTGAGTAGTAATCTTACCGCAATTTGTGTTTTCATAACTTGCATGATTTACACATGATTTTTAATATGAATATGTTACCGATTATTTTGAGTTGCATGTGGGACAAGTCTTTTACTCGATATGATACCGAAATAGTTATTTGAGATGAATACCGTGGTTTTAAATATTTTCGTTGTCACTAGATCTGTTTTACCGTTACTTGATTTTACTGTTATCGAAAGGAAATTATATGATTTGATAAGAACCGAAATCCCCTATATTGTCTTAAAATAGTTTCTACGAGTATATACGGATTACAGAGACAAGTATAAATGGGAGTAGACATTGAAGGATCCCATAGCTAACGGCGGGTTCGTTAGACCTGGTGCACCTTGTAATTACCAATTACCGATATATCCCTCGCTAGTGGGAAGGTAGAACTAGCATACCGTTACCGATTTCCCTCGAGTAGGGACTACTGTTATATTTGACTTCTTGCAAAGAAGTCCACAGTTATACCGATTACATGATCCATTCATTGAAACCTCCCAAAATGTGAATACTGATATTATACTGTGGTTACCGAGCTTATAACTGAATTGTTAATTATATTTTACTACTAGAAAAGCGTGATGAGACTGAAAATTATCTATTGTTTCTGAAAGGGCATTTTTATGTATTTTCTCTTTGAGATACTAGCATGTTTCTGACTTGTCCCCAAATAAAAACGGTTGTGGTTAAGTGTTATTACTCACTGAGCTAGCGACTCATTCCCCGCTAATTTTTTTTATAGAGACAGGAGTTGACGCAGGCGAGGATTTCGTTAATTAGAGCGCACAGGTTGATATTTCTCGGTGAGCCTCGCACTTGTTCACGGGGGCATAGATTTTATTTATTGTTATGGTCTGTTCATTGAACTCTTAGAGTTGCTCCATAGTCATTATTTTAGTGTCATGAGTATTCTTTTGTTATTATGGTCTTATATTGATGTCACGACCCAATTTCCATACCCGGTCGTGATGGCGCCTCTCGTGAAGACAAGGCCAGCCAACTAACCCAATCCATTTCTTTAACAATTATTAAACATAAATGTATAGATAAATATAGCTTAACGACAATAATAACCAATATGTACAACCCGACCGGGGTGTCACAAGTCACGAGCATCTAAAGAAACCTGAACACAACTACAGGGCCAATAATAATATATAAGGAAAAATCCTAGAAATCAAAAGACAACATCCGGTGCCGCGAACGCTGGCGGTCACCTTACTCAGCTACAATAGCCATACCTTCAATCAGCTAATAACCCGCTACTGGGTGAACAATACCTGCAACTGCACGCGAGGTGCAGGGAGTAAAGTGAGTACTTCCAATTCAGTGAGTAATAAGAGTAAATAATAACTGAGAGGCAAGAAATCACGTAAGAGCACTCCATCATGCTATATAGGACAGTACCACTCTTTGAGAAAACAGTAAAACCGTGAAAATCCTTTAGAAAATATCTGGCTCAGTTTAAAACCTCTTTTGAAAACATCCTTTTCCAACAGTCAAGCAAATGAACGCATAATCAGATAGTGCAAGTCCACACATAAGACAGCCCCTCGGGCACAGCACTCCACAAACAGTTAACACCGAGGCGTCTGGTAAACAGTACAAGCAATAGCATGGATGCCAATGATATGAGAGTGCTAAATGTCATGACACGTAGTACAAACAGGAACCAATGCATGAATGCAATGCAATGCATATGACCGCTGCGGCGCGCAGCCCGATCCATTTGGGTACCCGCGCTCACTGTGGGGGTTCAGACTCCGGAGGGGCTCCTACAGCCCAAGCGCAATATCAATATCACACCGCTGCGGGCGCAGCCCGATCCATCCTCAGTCCAGAAATGCACATAAGCCCCTTGGGCAATAGTAAAATAACAGTCTTAACTCAAAACGTCAGTAAAGTATCATTTAGGTTTTCAAATCTTAGAAAGATAGCTGAGTTTGCGAAACAGTATTTTAAACCTTGGACTGTGATAAAATAATATGCAAAGTAATGCAAAAACAGTGATATCAATCCCTGAAGAATTCAAACAATTGGCACGAAGCCCAAATATAGCAATCAAACCAAATAATGATGATAACAAGTAGTTTCAGTCAATTACGCAATAAAACCAACAACCGGATGGACTAAGTCACAATCCCCAACGGTGCTCTACCCCACGCTCATACCTGGCGTGCAAGTCACCATAATACAGCACTATGATGTGCAAATCCGGGGTTTCAAACCATCAGGATATCATTTACAAGTATTACTCACCTCGGACCGCTGAAATCCCTAGCTCGCGACGCCTTTGCCCCTCAATCGGCCTCCACGCGCGTCGAATCTAACCAAAACCAGAGCGAATACATCACAATATGCTAAGGGAACAATACCCAGTCGAAAACAATCGAAAATTAGCAAGAATCTCGAAACTAGCAAAACCCGAGCCTCGGAGCCGCTTCTCGAAAAATTACGAAATTCACATCACCGGATTCCTCGTCTTGCCACGAGTCCATACATATAAAATTTACCAAAATCGGAGTTCGTTGGACCCTCCAAATTCCATTTTTACATCATAATTTTCTCAAACCCTAACTTCCATTTTTAACCTTTAATTCCTTGGATTTTCAGTGTTAATCCATGATTTTACACCATAATATCATAATCTAAGTCTAAGAATCCATACCTGATGATAGCCCTCGAAACCCTCTTCAAAAATCGCCCAAAACCTCCTTAGTCCGAAGTCCAAAATGTTTCTTCTCTTTCAAAATCGTGAAAACACTGTTCACTTAAACTCAGCCAGGTCTCGCTTCTGCAGTTGGGATACCGACCTGCGGCTCCCGCTTCTGCGCAAAATAACCGCTTCTGCGGTCTAACTTAAAATCCTCAGGACCGCTTCTGCGGTCACCACCCGCTCCTGCGATGTCCGCTTTTGCGGACTGCCTTCCGCTTCTGCGGAAATTGCCAAGCCCTCAAGGACCGCTTCTGCGATCACAGCTCCGCTTAAGCGGCTCCGCTTCTACGGTCCAAGACCCGCAGAAGCGAGAATACCAGAAACAGCATGCCTTCAGCTGTATGAAATTCCAAAAACTCCCTGTTAGCCATCCGAAATCATCCCGAGGCCACCCGAGACCTCAACCAAAAGCACCAACATGACTTAAAACATTATCCAAACTTATTCCAATCATCAAAACACATCAAACAACACCAAAATTATCGATTCTCATCGGATTCAAGCCTAAGTTCTTTAAAAACTTCCGAAACTCGCATTCGATCAAAAACCCAACCAAGCGACGTCCGACTGACCTGAAAATTTGCAGACATATCCAAAATCACCTAACGAAGCTACTGCAACTCTCAGAATTCCATTCCGACCCTCGGATCAAAATCTCACATATCAACCGGATTTCGCCAAAATGCTAACTTCGCCAATTCAAGCCTAATTCTACACCGGACCTCCAAAACCAATTCAGATCACGCTCCCAAGTCACAAATCATCTCCCGAAGCTAACCGGATCATCGGAAATCACATCCGAACCTTCGAACTCTTAAGTCAACGTCCGGTTGACTTTTCCAATTTAAGCCTTCCTTAAAGAGACTAAGTGTCTCATTTCCTATCCAAACCAATTCAATTCAACTCTAACTCACTCGTTGCTGATAATGAAACATGAAGAAGCAATAAATGAGGAAAACAGGGCGGTAATACCTNTATCTTTAAAACTACAAACAAGTTTAATTGTTACTCGTATTTTCGAGGTAAACAATTGTAAATGAATATGGTTTTGGTCCAGGTCTAGTCTAGTTAAAAACCCTGATTTTATGATTTTATCAATGCTATTATCTTCATTGTTAGGACTTGTTGTCCTCATTGAATAGACAAGACGTCGAATATGACTAAACTTCGGCAATTGCCATCAATGATATATTTCCCCACTCCATTAATGAAGGAGAGTTCTTAAGTTCTAACTGTTAAATGACGTTAAGAATGACGCATTCAAAGTGACATTCTTGTTCACTTCCATTCACTTCTAACCTCCCGGATTTTAAGTTTACTAGTTATAGGGTAGGCGCTTTGCGCGTGTACCTATATTAATGAATATATAAATTTTAAAAATTACATATATGTTATTAGATAATTTGTTTGACTTACGAAATATAATTTAAGATTTTTTTTAAGATAATAAATATTATTCCCATTTAATTAGCTAAACAAATGAAGGAATTTTATTTAGATGCCTTATTGTTATTTTGTCCGGACTTATGTCGAAACTTATGAAAATTGATAATATTTACAATTCTTTAAAGATTTATCAAATAACACAAATTAAAATTAAATCTCTTGGTCTCTTAAAAGTTTTGCGAATGAAAAAAGTTTGCATTATACCTTCTAAGAATTTGATAGTGACAATGTAATGTTTAAAGAATGAGTAATATTGAACAAATATTTTACAAGAAAAACTTAGTATAAAATTGTAGCGAGATGTTTTTCTTTGTTAGATTGAATGCAAAAAAGAAACAAATGATAACTCATTTATAATCTGGTTTCCTTCTACAATTTTACCTTATTGTTTAAAATTTGTTTTTTCACCGATTTAAATATTTATTTTTTTACTATAATTAATTTTGCTATATTTTATGATATCTTTTACTGTCGATATTCTTCTTACAAAAATAAAATTTATTTACTTTAAGTGTTTTGTCAATTTAACAAAAAGAAAAATCTTATATGATAAATTTGTAAAAAATTGAATTGGATTCGTTTACTAATTAATTAATTCAACGATTTAATTATTTGTTTTCAACATTAAAATAAATAATTTAATTTTTATTAATTCAAATTTTGAATATTTGCTCATTCTAAATATTTGAGAATAATTATAATTTTTTCAATAAGAATTCGATTTGCAAATAGTAAGAAAAATCATATGTTTTGAATCTTTGTGTTTTCAGAATTCGTTGCGTGCTTGACTCCTACAGAATTTTGCTAACTCACGTTTTGCATAATAAAGAATCTTATAGGAATAGTTCAATACAACTCTAATATTATTGGGCTTTAAATAAGAAAAATTTTAATAATAAAATTTTAGTTGATTTTAAAGTCCTAAAATTAGAAAAATAATTGAAAGACTATTTTATCTAGTATAAAATCTATTTTCAAAAGGCAAAATTGGCGAATGATATTTTGCTAAGAACTTTTATGCTTTTAATATAGTATAAATAGATAGGTAAGTAGACAAAGATTTTAATGCTCTAATGACATGTACAATTGCTCCAACTATACCAAATAGTTATGATAGTTTGGGACGACTCTAATTAAATCTGTCAAAGTGTTAACATAACATTTCAATAAACGGAGAGAGAAGAAACCAAAATTTTCAAAAGAACAATTTGTTAAAAAAACTTATTTTGCATGTTTTTTCGCTTTTGGTTACCAACTTAGCCGATAGGTAACAGAAATAGACTAAAAATATGTAAAACTTACGTACAGTTTGGATTTGGCTAAAGATAAAACTTTATTATATTTAATTATTTAAGTTTAAGCATAATTTATATTACTTGTAAAAAATTAAAAAGGGTAAAGACTTGAAAAATAAATATACCTAACGGGATTTGAACAAAGATAGAAAGTTTGATACTAAATATGATTAAATTATTTTTTATCAAAATAAAAAGGCCAAAGACTTGGATAAAAATTGCCTAAAGGTTCCTAACATGGTTAAGAAGAAAAACTTGGAAAATTTGAAGGATTTAAGAAGAGTCCTAATATTTAGGATCTTGTACATAGTTAAAATAAGAAAGTATTCAATAAATAAACTTTTAGTTGATTTCAAAGTCCAAATTTTTAGGGAAATAATTAGATGACTATTTTGTCTAGTATTAACTCTATCTTTAGAGGGTAAAAAAGGGCGAAAGACATTTCGCTAAGGGCCTTCGTGCTCTAAATATAGTATAGATAGATAAGTTCCTATAAAAATGGGGTACTATTAATTTTAGATCGCACTCGAAACTACTTACATCTGCTAGCCGAGAAAGTGTATAAAACTTGTATAATTTTTGTGTATAACATACAGAATGTATATATATACAAAAAAAATATACAAATTTTATACATTTTTCGGCTATTATTTTTACAACGGCTATGCAATGTCATTTTTCCTATAAAAATCTCAAGTTAATATACAATAATAACTAAATTAACGAATGGGTTCCAAACTAAATATTCCTATACATTTAATGAATTTTTCAATACAAATACAGAATTTAAATAAAAGTTACTAGGTTCATGAGAACTAGTAACTAATGCACTAGATCCGCCACTGTCCAGTGTCCACAATATTGGCGAAGTTACGAGCTGAAGGTTCCGAACCTAAAATTATAATATATATAAAATCAAAAGTATAAGTAAACATTAGTAGATAATATTTATTTATTTATTTTTTGAAATCCTTTGATGAAAATTATGTATTTGTCACTGCGTTGCCGTTAGGTTATTATCACTTCGTTCTGTCAGATACTCCAATATCAGTGACATTTTTCATTTTTTTTTCTCTCCACTTACGAATCTGAATTATGTATTTATGTTTTTGATACAAATATTAAAATAACTTTTACAATGAAAAACAGAAAAAGCACTGTGCTTCAAAAAAGCTTTCCTGCCTCGGTCGTTCCCACAAAACATATAAGATCTTATCTTTTACATATATTTGTCCCTACAAACTTGAATGATCAAACTACATAAAAGTTGGATTTCTACTCCTCTCCATTTCTCATTTTCTCCATTTCCCCAAGTTCCTATTTAGATGGGAGCCACATGTCATGGTTAAAAATTAAAGGTTGAGATTTGATTAACTAAGGTCCTAATCATGGTTAGAAAAATAAATATTCAATATATTTGCTTAACCAAAAATTTGGATAATCCCACAATTCTAGCTACATTTATCCCATCCATAAATACATTAAAACTTAGCTCTCTGTTTCTTACTTGTTTTTTTTTCTTTCTTTCAGTGCCTCCTTCTCCAAATTCCTACTTTTCCTACGATCTCATTATTCACTTCTTCTTTGAGTTAATCTTTTGTTGGCACATTTTCTTTTAGAATTAGCTGTAAACATGGATGACACTTTGAATATTTTTGTAACCAGATATCTTTTAAGTATGCTAATTTACAAATTTATACCAACAGTTGATAATGCTTAATTGAGCTATTGTAATAATCCTTTAGAACTGTATGAAAGCTAAGATTATCTTAGCCACCAATATTCTTATTAAACAAATTATGACAAACGTATAATAACAAGAACGAGGATAATATAATAACTAATAAGGGTTGAACATATTTAAGAAAAAGGGAAACATAGCAATGAACCAATAAGATTAACTCAAAAAAAAATATGTATATCTAATAGTACAATAAAATAAGAAGGAGAAAAAAAAGGATGAAATTGAAAAAGTGAAAAAAACAACAACTACAGAAACCTAAGAAAGTGATATGGTTTGGTATTAACCATTGTTAGGGCCTTGGTTTTGGTTATTTAAATCTTAACCATTAATTCTTAGCCATGACATTTGGCTAATAGGTAAAGAATCTTAGTATTTGTTGGAAAAAGGATTGTTTCTATTGCCTCAACCATGTATAATTTATATAGTAAATTCAGAAGGGTTCAAGCTAAATAGATAAGTACAACAGAGATATTCACAAGAGTTTGAGTGTGACTATAATTAGGACTCTAGCTAGTGTAGCTTAAGGTAAATGGATTACGTTGATGAGAATGATTTGTTAGGCTTTGAATTATCCTTATCATGTCCCCTCAAGATGGGCTCAATCTCCTTGAGGCCAATCTTGTGAATGAATTGTCCAAATGATCGTTTAGGCAGTGCCTTTGTCAAAGCATCAGCAAGTTGACTCCCAGTAGGTATGTGACTTACTAAAAGCTCATTTCTTTCTACTTGATCGCGGACGAAGTGGAAATCAATGGCCACATGCTTCATTCGACTGTGAAAGACTGGATTTCGACTTAAGTAGGTAGCACCAATATTGTCACAGAGTACCTTAGGAGGACTGGACATGGAAACATGCAATTCCTTCAGTAAGTTTGTGATCCAATTAAGTTCAGCCACAGTAGAAGCAACAGCCCTGTATTTTGCTTCAATAGACGATCTAGCAACTGTGCGTTGCTTTTTGGAGCACCAACTTGTTGGATTATTGCCAAGAAGTATAACATAGGCAGAAGTTGAGTGCCTGGTGTCTGGTATACCACCCAATCAACATCTGAGTAAGCTAGCAACTTGAAAGAAGTGGCGGGCGTGAAGTGAAGACCATAAGTAATGGTACCCTTCAAGTAGCGCAGAAGTCTCATGGCTGCTTGCCAATGTTTCAGGCTTGGCCGATGCTGAAACTGAGCAAGTTTTTTCACTGCAAAACATATATATGGACGAGTGAATGTTAGATATTGTAAGGAACCAATAACCCGCCTGAATAACTTGGCATCTGCAGATGATGATCCATCATCAAGGGAAAGAGGTTCATTAGTTGACATCGGAGTGCTAACACTGTTCACATCGAGCATGCCGAATCTTTCTAGAAGATCAGCGATGAAGCTGCTTTGGGTGAGAACCAAACCATGAGCATGCTTCAAGACTTCAACACCAAGGAAAAAATATAAAGAACCAAGATCCTTGATGGAAAACCTGTCACCTAGTAGTTTGATGGTACTTTGGACATGAGAAGAGTTAGAACCAGTGACAACGATATCATCGACATAGACCATCACAAAAAGTAATGAGTTGGTAGTACATTTCAGGAATAAAGAGTCATCAGATTTAGCCCTTTGAAAACCACATGACAGAAGGTACTGTTTGAGCTTGTTGTACCAGGCCCTAGGTGCTTGACGAAGGCCATATATCGACTTATGAAGCTTGCATACATGTTGTGGAAATTTTGGATCTCTAAACTGGGTGGTTGATTCATGTATACAACTTCATGAATTGTACCTTGTAGGAAGGCATTGTTCACATCTAATTGCCGCAAGGGCCACTTAAACGACACCGCAAGCACAAGAATTAGACGAATTGTAGTATGTTTGATCACATGACTAAAAGTGGAATGAAAGTCTACACCAGGTTGTTGATGAAAACCCTTTGCAACTAATCTCGCTTTGTAGCGATCCACAGACCCATCAGGTTTATGCTTGACACGATAAACCCACTTGCATCCAACTACATTTTGAGAGGGAGATGGGGGAACCAAAGTCCAGGTGGAATTTCTCATAAGGGCAGTATATTCATCCTTCATGGCTATTTTCCATTCAGGATACTTGTTTGCTCGGGCAAAAGTTGTCGGAGCAAGAGGAAGCGGTTTGGTGGAAAAGATAGCAAGATAGTCAAAGACAACTTTTAGTTTGAAGATGTTGTTCTGGGATCTCGTGACCATAGAGTGAGTAGGAGCAGGTGGCAAAGTTTGTGGTGGAGGCAAAGGATATTGTGCAACAGGAGACATAGTGTTGGGCATGCTTGGAGTAGAGGGTGAGGGTGAATTAGCTGAGGTACTTACAGCAGTACTTGATGACACATCCTCTGCAGTAGTTGGAGAGGCAGTGATCTCTTGAGTAGTCCTTGGGACAACCAGGTCGATGGCTTGAGGTATAGGAGGTGGAATGCATGATTCATTGGTATAAGGTAGGGAAATTGAGGAGGAGGAAGCTACTGGACAGTGCCAAGACTCCAAGTTGGAGGTTGAAGCGCGATCAAGGGAAGGGAAGTGCAACTTGAATGGAAAAACATGTTCCACAAAGACAACATGTCAGGAGAGAAAAATTTTTGAAGTCGAGAGATCTAGGCAAGCAAAACTATTAGTGACAGAGGAGTACCCCATAAAGACACAAGGTTTTGATTTTGTATCAAGTTTGGAGCTAGAGTAAGGTTTAAGCCAAGGATAGCAAAGGCAACCAAAAACCCGGAGCTTGTGATGATTAGGTGTGGTATTGAACAAACACTGAAATGGTGATTTTAACTTGATCAAAGGTGTTGGTAGCCAATTAATGAGGAATACTGCAGTTTGGAATGCAATGGACCAAAATTTTGGGGGTACTGAGGCATGATGAAGTAAGGTCAGGGCAGTGTCAACGACATGTCTATGTTTTCTTTTAGCAGTTCCAACTATTTGAGGAGTATACAGAGGACTCATGAGATGCTGAATGCCCATTTCCAGTAAGAGAGATTTAAGACCAATATATTCACCTCCTCCATCTGTGTATAGTGTCTTGATGGATGCACTAAACTGATTATGAATCATTCGAGTGAAGTTAATAAAAATACTTTTAACATCTAATTTATTTTTGAGCGGGAACAACCAGGTATACTTAATATAGTGATCAACAAAGATAACATAGAATCGAAAGTTGTCAAAAGAGGGAATTGGAGAGGGACCCCAAACATCTGAATAAATAACATCGAATGGCTTAGAACTAGAAATAGAATTGTCACCAAATGGTAAACGATGACTTTTATTACATAGACATGAATTGCAGAAGGTAAAAGGATCATTAATTGACACTGGAAGCTTGAATGGGGACACATATGCTTTGGTGATACGAGGTTGAGGGTGACCAAGACGAGCATGCCAAAGGTGCAGGGACGGTGATGCTTGAGTAGCAAAGTTGGCTTGTAGTGAAGGGGGTGAGACACTGGTTGGTGGCCATTCGTAGAGATCACCTTTACTCCGACCTTGCAGAAGACATGCCCCTGTGCTCAATCCTTCACAAGAAAAGAATAAGGAAAAAATTCAATAGATGTTAGATTTTGACGACAAAATTGAGCAACAGAGATTAGTTTCTTCTTTTTATAAGGGGAACAAAGAACATTCCGTAACTTAAAAGAATTATGAGATGAAGAAAGTGTAGTGTGGCCAATATGAGTAATCGGAATGGTTTTACCATCTCCAACGATTATTTCATCAGTGCCAGGGAATTCTGTTGCGGCTTGTAGAGATTGTGAATTATTTGTGATATGGTGTGATGCTCCAGAGTCAACAATCCAATTGTTTGCGGGATTAGATGCATAGGACAAGCGGTTGGTCAAGTTGGCTTGAGCCTCAAGTGCACTATGTGATTTTGAGCGACAGACTTTGGTGATGTGCCCAAATTTGTCACACAATTGGCATTGGACTCTCTGCTGGTTGCTACGGTTGTTGGGGTGGAAGGAGTTGGAATTCTGGAAGGAGTTGGCACGTTGGTTAGTTGAGGTGTTCTGAATGGGACCCCTGCGGTTGTTGCTTGGATTATAGTTCCTGGATTTTGAGTTTGGGTAGGCTGATTTTTTATGTAACTGGGCACTGATGATTGGGTTCTCAAGCTTTGGCTCCGAGTGTTTAATAAACATCTCATGCGCAAGCAATTTGTCATAGAGCTCTTCAAACGATATTGGGTTATCTCGAGCCCTTATAGCAGCGGATAGTTCTTTGTACTCAGATCCTAGACCACTTAGGATTTTGATGACAAGTTCCTCATTTGCGAGAGGTGATCCACTTGATGCAAGATCATCCGAAATGGATTTAATATCCTTCACGTACTTACTAATGGAGCGTGAATCTCGTTTGAGATTAGCAAGAGTGTCACGCAGGCTGAAGATACGTGACTGGGATTTGTTGGCATAGGTAGTTTGAAGAATTTCCCAAGCGTGTTTGGCAGTAGCAGCATGTGCAATAAGAGAAGCGATTGTAGGATTGACTGAGGCCATGATAGCATTGCGGACAAGGCTATCCTGTCTCTGCCAAAGCTTGAACGCGGGGTTGGGAAATGCATTGTTTGCTCCATCTTGGATATGCACAGATGGAAAGGGAAGTGACCCATCCACATACCCAAGAAGATCATAACCAAAGAGAAGAGTTATGACTTGTGATTTCCAAGTACAGTAGTTGGAACTATCTTGCAATTTCAAGGGGAGTTGGGATGTTGGATTGAATGAAATTAGTTGGGATGGCTGAGCAACGTTCCCATGGCTAATTGTGACAGTGGGGGAAGTAGACGAGGTGGCTGAAGAGTGAGTTTGTGAATCACCCATTCTGGAAAAAATAAGGGAGTAACTCGTGTGAGTTTTTTAGAAGGCTCTTGATACCATAATGAATCTTAATATTTGTAGGAAAAAGGATTGTTTCTATTGCCTCAACCATGTACAATTTATATAGTAAATTCAGAAGGGTTCAAGCTAAATAGATAAGTACAACAGAGATATTCACAAGAGTTTGAGTGTGAATATAATTAGGACTCTAGCTAGTGTAGCTTAAGGTAAATGGATTGCGTTGATGAGAATGATTTGTTAGGCTTTGAATTATCCTTATCACTTACAACATTACGAGCTGTAGGATGTTTCAACGAAAGTTTTATGGAGCCAGAAAATCAAACCGATGAACATGGCCAATACATGATATGATAACGTACTGCTGGAAACACTGCTAAGAGCAATACAACTGACTTGGAGTCGAGTTCACTAAACTGTTTATGAATTGCTTCCTTCTCGGCTGTCCAAAGCTTGAACTTTCTAGGTAGTTTAAGAAAATAACTCAAATATTAATATACCAATATATGATGCCAAATTTCATCAGCTAGTTAGACACACAATACTTCAATTTTATATGTAGGTTGTAACCCTACTTATGAGGACTTTGACCTATTCTCTGGCAATTGAACTTGCTAGATAGACAAAACACATTGATGCCATCGGCATACAACCGAAGATTCACGCAAGAAGGACAATGTTATAGAATCTTTAATTGGGATTTTAATACGAGTCAAAGAGTTAGAAATTAAGAAAATTTTAAGATATTGAGTTTTCTTTTTGGTTGCTACTTCTGTGAAAGAACCTCTGATAGTTGAATATGTATACCAAGCTTATTAAACTCGAGGTTTTAAGTAGCATTATTAATTTGACTGTAAGTCGGGCTCAGTTAGTTTGTATGGGTGTTCTAAATACATGTAACCACTCTGAAGATGCTGAAAAATCAAAACATTCTTTCCATATCGTATTAAGCCATATAGTTGTGAGTTTTGATATTCTAGATCAAACAACATTTATTAGAGAGGTGAAAAATCTTATAAACTTGCAATGGAAGGTGATGTTGTAAGTTATGGTTCCTACTGTAGTTCAATACAAGTGAATGTGGAAGCTCGTGAGTTTGCATCTAGTTGAAAGTTACATTTGATCAATTCCACTAAGTTGATACTTTATTTGTGACATCCTTGCTTTGTCCGATCATTAAGAAGATAACTTGTTCTTGTCTCTAGTTAAACTTATACTGAATCCACATAAAATTCTAGATACAAAAAAAAAAAGCTTCCTTCAATTTGTAGTTTTGGACTTGGGTTCGAATGAAAACTAACTGTAGGATAATGATATTTGGTAAGAAAATATACCTAAATTTACCTCTCGTTGCATATGTTGCTAATTGAGAGAACATAGTGAACAACACTCTGGAATAATAAACAATAAGTAGAATGCACAATTCTCATGAGCTTTTTGTTTCAGATCTAGGATTTGTTTAATTATCACCAATGTATCCCGACACAAAAAAAAGATAGAAGAAGTAAGGATGTATTTTCCACGAAGAAGTAAGGATGTATTTTCCACATTTATATGTTTACTATATTCTCATAAATGCAATAGAGACTAAACAAACTTTACTAACATGATTGTCATTTCGTTAAATAATAGACCACACATATACAAATCTAGCACATCAAGTTTGTAATTTTACAAATTTTGTGTTTGTCTACTTTTACAATATAGTTAGAATATAGATAAGGGAGATATTAGTACCTGCTAGTGAAAGCAATCAACATGAAAGAGATTTTGTTCAGAGTTAGGAGTTGAGTGAGAAAACCCAAAATAAAAAATTTCCTATGATTTATACTAGTGAATTATTAATTAGCTTTATTTCACAATCTCCTAATCCATAGTCATTCTGTTTGGTTCCGCGATAAATATATCCTCTGTAACTCCTCTACTTAAATATCGATTCTTAATGCAAGACTCTGTTCGAGCTGAGGGTAGGTTGGAGATACCCAATTAACCCAGTCTTTTGCTACAAAGGGCTTAGGTTCCAGGAACGGACAAAGTTATATCATTTTTGAAGGCTTGGTGGTGAGTGAAGAAAAGTTATAGGGGTTTCTTAGTTACAGTAAAGGACACAATATGTCACGCCCCGAACCTGGGCCTGGTCGTAACACGGCACTCGGTGCCTGACTACATGTGACCGAGCGAACCAACTGGCTGGTTGAATCAACATGTGGTATCATAACATACTGAATGCAGAAGATAAACTAACACATGCTGATATACTGAAAGTCTGGATGATATAAATCAAAGTGCGGAAATACTAATACAATTCCGAAACATATTTGTAGCCAACATAGCTTAATATGAAAAGCATGTGACTCTGTCTAACTGTTACTCTAGTCTATGAAGCCTCTAATGAAATACTGAAAACATTGACTGTATGAAAATACTGAAGACTGTAAGGTAATGATAATGCCCTAAAAGAATTGGGATCACCAAATAGCTGGTACGAGAATCCTAGCACTCAGAATCATCAACCTGTAAATCGTTACCTGCATTTTGAGATGCAGGCCCCGGGCAAAAGGGACGTCAGTACATTTGAATTGTACTGGTATGTAAAGCAACTGAAAGAAAGAATTATAAATGCTAAAACGAAACTAAGCTGATAACTGAGAATTTATAATGGATAACTGAAATGATAACTATTCAAACTGAAACTGAAATGATAACTGATAACTGAGCTGATAACTGGTAACTGATATGATAGCTGATAACTGAACTGATAACTGTTACTGAACTAATAACTAATAATTGAACTGAACAAAGGAAGTAAGGATATGAATACTCCCTCTTCTAAATGATGAACAACCTGTTTATCTGAATATTAAACTGCGGCCTCTGGCCCAATATATATATATATATATATATATATATATATATATGTGTGTGTGTGTGTGTGTGTGTGTGTGTGTGCGCGCGTGCGTGTGTGTGTGTGTGTGTGTGTAATAATAAATTTAAAATAGCTACTCTTATATTCGGTTTGGTTCAGTTTTTTTTAATTAAAACCAAAACCAAACCAAATTTGATCGGTTTTTAAATTTCAAAACCAAAACCAAACCAAACCAAAAAGTATCGGTTTTTTTGGTCGGTTTGGTTTGGTTTTCGGTTTGGTTCGGGTTTTCGGATTTATATGAACACCCCTATTCATAATAATTCATTCCACGTATCACTGTTTCAGCTGCCCATTTTCTCCCCCTAATGTTAGGATCATCAACACATTTCTCAACCTTATTTGGGAACCCATCTTTGTGCATTGTGGTGTCACAATTAAATCATTTAGCACATCTATATTTCAAGATGGAAATTATTTGGTTCCTGACCCTGAACCAATTGTGACGGAGAGAATTTATCATAACTTGGCTAGATGCGTACACGTGCTGCTCTATATTAAATAATACATCTCATACCAAAAATCAACATGAAAGAGATTTTTGTTCAGAGTTAGGAGTTGAGTGAGAAACCCAAAATAAAAAATTTCCTATGATTTATACTATGAATTATTAATTAGCTTTATTTCACAATCTCCTAATCCATATTCATTCTGTTTGGTTCCGCGAGAAATATATCCTCTGTAACTCCTTACTTAAATATCTGTTCTTAATGCAAAGACTCTGTTCGAGCTGAGGTAGGTTGGAGATACCCAATTAACCCAGTCTTTTGCTACAAAGGGCTTAGGTTCCAGGAACGGACAAAGTTATATCATTTTTGAAGGCTTGTGGTGAGTGAAGAAAAGTTATAGGGGTTTCTAGTTACAGTAAAAGGACACAATATGTCACGGCCCCCGAACCTGGGCCTTGGTCGTAACACGGCACTCGGTGCCTGACTACATGTGACCGAGCGAACAACTGGCTGGTTGAATCAACATGTGGTATCATAACATACTGAATGCAGAAGATAAACTAACACATGCTGATTAACTGAAGTCTGGATGATATAAATCCAAAGTGCGGAAATACTAATACAATTCCGAAACATATTGTAGCCAACATAGCTTAATATGAAAAGCAATGGTGACTCTGTCTAACTGTTACTCTAGTCTATGAAGCCTCTAATGAAAATACTGAAAACATTGACTGTATGAAAATACTGAAGACTGTAAGGTAATGATAATGCCCTAAAAGAATGGGATCACCAAATAGCTGTACGAGAATCCTAGCACATCAGAATCATCAACCTGTAAATCGTTACCTGCATTTTGAGATGCAGGCCCCGGGCAAAAGGGACGTCAGTACATTTGAATTGTACTGGTATGTAAAGCAACTGAAAGAAAGAATTATAAATGCTAAAACGAAATAAGCTGATAACTGAGAATTTATAATGGATAACTGAAATGATAACTATTCAAACTGAAACTGAAATGATAACTGATAACTGAGCTGATAACTGGTAAACTGATATGATAGCTGATAACTGAACTGATAACTGTTACTGAACTAATAACTAAATAATTGAAACTGAACAAAGGAAGTAAGATATGAACTACTCCCTCTTCTAAATGATGAACAACCTGTTTATCTGAATATTAAACTGCGGCCTCTGGCACCAATTATATAATATATATTATATATATATATATATATATATATATATATATATATATATATATATATATGCACAAGCTGCGGCCTCGAGCCCAAGATACATAATATATAAGTGCGACCTCAGCCCAAAGATACATAAAGCATAAACTGCGCCTCAGCCCAAAGATGCATAAAGCATAAACTGCAGCCTCAGACCCAAAGATGCATAAAGCATAAACTGCGGCCTCGGCCAAATAACAGGTGTTCAACATTCCGGAACTGAGAATCAACTTGCAATACATGATAATGAAATACTGAATCACACTGAGTTACATGATACTGGAATACTGGATCACACTGAGTTACATTATACTGGAATACTGAATCATATTGAGTTACATAATACTGGAATACTAAATCCTATTGAGTGACATTGTCACGACCCGGATTTCCCCACCATCAGAGCCGTGATGGCGCCTACTCGTGGTAGCTAGGCAAGCAACTTAATTACCTTTCCATCACTAGCAATTATCTTTAACAGTTTATAACATCAATATAGAACATAAAGTCTAATAAGAACAATACGGAAGTCTGTCTTAAAAATGTGAATTTAAAATGCGGAATAGTCAAACAACCTCTACCCAAGATTTGGTGTCACATTACTCACGAACCACTAAGAATAAACTAAATACAAAGGCTTA